>NC_090267.1:276361492-276661492 GCF_040414725.1 Anabrus simplex | reverse complement strand
CACAAACATGAACCATTCTTAACATGAGTTGGGTCGTTAGCGTCTAAAAAGATGAAATAAATAAATCCCATGAAATGTCTCACTCTGCAACAATTCACTTTTCATCTATAAGTACTAAAATAGTGTTAGATTATAAAACAGGGCATTTAAAACCGAAACTCAAGTTTCAACCCACCGAGATGGGTGGCTGCTTATGCAACAGAGATCTTCACTCAGGAGACGCGTAGATTCGAGCCACACAGTTCGGTGTCCTGAGAAAGGTTTTCTGTGGATTCCCATTTTCACTTCCAAACAAATTCCGGACAATTTCACTCACTATCATTCATTAGCTCTTAAACTGAGGTTGACATTCGGCCGTTAAATCATGCCATAACAAATTCATCATCAAGTTCTAATCCTTAGGAATAGCAAATTTGATGTGTTACATAATTTTCATCACTTATTTTTCTGGACATCGATTGGTGTATCTAATCCGGTCCCGTAATCTAGGGATAGCAACCCTAGGCCCCAGGGTCGATTTCCGGCCAAGTCAGGAATTTTACCTGTATCTAAGAGCTGTTTCGAGATCCACTCATCCTACTTGAGGACAATTGTTTGACTATCTTGGTGAGATAGCGGCCCTGCTCTAGTAAGCCAAGAGTAACGACCGAGAGGATTTGTCGCGCTGGTCATGCGTCACCTAGTAATCTGCAGGTCTTCGGGATGAGCATCACTTGCATGGTAGGACAAAACTCATCAGGATGCAGCTTCGTGGGGTTCGGTTTGGTTTGGTATCGTTAACTATTTCGGACCTCTTCTGACCCTAAATACGTAAATGTGCACCTCCCAATTCTTAATAATTTGGTCAGTGGCTGCGAACTTCTCAGTACACGAAATGGCAGCTTCCACCAGAGCAACATCAAGCAAGAAGGAAACATTCAGTAACGTTGTATATTGACGCGCAGAATGTCCGTAGTTTTGCAACTGCATGGAGAGCTATACCAAAATATGAAAGTTTTAAATTCGTAATAATGTCTAGAAAACTCGTGCCTGCGATGACTTTGTTAAAGAGAAGGGACAAATATCCCTAGCAACAAATATCTGATCTCAGTGTTACATCACTGAGTGATGCAATAGCACGGCCATCTTAAGGTACTAAAAGAGTCGTGCCGCGTGGCTGACAATTACTGGACTCTGACGTTGTAGCGCGTCGTGTGAGAGGTCATTTCATTCGTCTCAGTGATTTCTGTAAGCAGACGTTGAAAATAAATCAAATAAGAAATATTTCAAAAATAATGTGTTGAAAGGATCTGTGAAAAATATTTACATTACAAAATATCCTGACATATGGACAAAAAATGGGTTCAAAATGATCAAGAACGCATTCGAGAGATAGATCAGCCGGTCAGAATTCAAAAAGGTCCAAAATCACCAACGCTGAACGTTCATCGGAAAAGTCTCAAATTTAAGGCGGCTGAGTGCCGTGAAACAAGTTTCGAGCTACTGGAGCCCTGACCGAACACATGTACTGCTCCAGCACTGGAAACATTGCAAACCTATGCTAACTTGATACTTTATTTTGACAACACCTATTACACGGTACCTGTTCTGTGCCTGCTAGGCAGAACTGCTGGAATGCTCTTTGCAAGTGGTTTAATTGAACACCAACTCACATAAGCTTTCTGACGATGATGGGTTAGTTAAGAGACAGGTATAGGTAAAAATCTCTAACGTGGCCGAAATTCGAAACCTAGGCCTCCGGGTAAGAGACAGGTTCGTTACAGCGGGGTACCCATAGTTTTCCAGAAAAAATCAGTACGATTAAAGTTAGGTACCCCGTGAGAGTTGGCTGCACTGTTTTGGTCATGTCATGTCAGCTTACATTCGGGAGATAGTGGGTTCAAACTCCACTATCGGCAGACCTGGAGATGGTTTTCCGTGGTTAGCTATTTTCACGCCAGGAAAATATTTGGGCTCTAAATTAAGGCTGCTAGTCTTATCACTTCTTCTACACAATTTTCGGCAAAAGCAAATAAAGAAAGAAAGAAAGAAAGAAAGAAAGAAAGAAAGAAAGAAAGAAAGTATTAAGGAATGTACATGTGTCTCGTGTAAAAATGGCAAACCGCAAAAGTCCATATTCATGGCCGCAGACTGTGCGGGTCGGAATCACCATCTTCTGAATGCAAGCTAACAGTTACGCATCTCGAACTGCGCAGCCAAATCACCCTGTTTCAATAATATAAAAACGAAGGCAGATACAAGATACCCACTGTTGAATTTATACTTTTATCTTCTCGGTTGTTGTGACAAATTACTTTCTCTCTCTTTAATGATGACCGCTTTCTTTCACAACTGTTTCCTTAAACATTCCAAAATATTTAAATTCTATATAAATATTGAGGTACCCATGTACGAAACACCCGGTACAACTATCCTGTTAAATGAACATCCATTCTAACATTAAATCACAATGTTATGTTAAGTAAGTATAATTTTTATTTCACTTCGTCTAGTCTTGGGCCTGAACAGCTTAAGGGTAAAAACTCCCACTTTGTTGACAGAATGATATCAAAACTTTCTACGAATTCTTCTTCTTCCTCATCTGTATTATTCCCACACTAAGTGGGGCCGATGGTGTGGATTACCTTCCCCCAACTGTTCCTGTCTGCGACCAGGATTTCCCGTAGGGTGACCTCTGTCATATCCTCCAACCATCCTCATTTCAGTCTTCCCTTACCAGACACATCCATCTCTATTACTCTCCTTCTTACATAAGTTTCCGTCCACCTCTTATCATGGCCACACCACTTCAATCATACCCACTTAACTTTTTTGCTTATTCGTCCAAAACCAATGCTCCTGAGATTGTATCATTCCTTACTCAATCTTTCCTTGTTAGTCCACACGAATATCTCGGCATCTTCGTCTCTGCAACACGTACCTTTTGCAGCAGACCACTGATGACAGGCCATGTTTCTACCGTATATGTGAGTGCTGGTCTCACAACTACGTTGTGTATTTTCGCTTACAATTTGGCTGGAATACTCTCGCCACACAATACGCTGGAAAATCTTCTTCAAGCATTCCACGCAGGCTGGATTCTGCTTGAGATATCGATTCCGAGATAGCCTTTGTTATTTATGATAGAGTTAGCGTTAAAAATTTTCGCGCTGGCGTGCTCGCTCTTTGTAAGGTTATATAGACTATTCACCTTTATACGTATATATGAATATACAGCGTAAATACATACTTTACAGCTATGAGTCCCTTTTTCACTTCATCTCTTTGTTAACCGAAGGACGTTTCACTATAATCCTTCTTGACATCAGTAGCGCCTTTGACCCAATAGAAATTCAGACTATGATAAAGAAAATGGAACTGCTAAATTCCGACTTGGTTGCGCTTAAGACTTTTAGTTCTTATTTGAGTAACCGTCAACAGCGTGTAACAGTAAACGACAAGGCCTCTAAATGGAAAAAAATTAGTGGTGCCTTACAGGGAAGCATTCTAGGGCCTTACTTTTCTGTATTTACACTGACTGACAGAGCAAATGCAACACCAAGAAGGAGTGGTTCGAAAGGGATGAAAGTTGGGGAAAAAACAGACGGCACGGACGAATAATTGATGTTTATTTCAAACCGATATGCAGGTTACACAATGCGCACGGCATCGACTCAGTAGGATGTAGGACCACCGCGAGCGGCGATGCACGCAGAAACACGTCAAGGAACAGAGTCAATAAGAGTGCGGATGGTGTCCTGAGGGATGGTTCTCCATTCTCTGTCAACCATTTGCCACAGTTGGTCGTCCGTACGAGGCTGGGGCAGAGTTTGCAAACGGCGTCCAATGAGATCCCACACGTGTTCGATTGGTGAGAGATCCGGAGAGTACGCTGGCCACGGAAGCATCTGTACACCTCGTAGAGCCTGTTGGGAGATGCGAGCAGTGTGTGGGCGGGCATTATCCTGCTGAAACAGAGCATTGGGCAGCCCCTGAAGGTACGGGAGTGCCACCGGCCGCAGCACATGCTGCACGTAGCGGTGGGCATTTAACGTGCCTTGAATACGCACTAGAGGTGACGTGGAATCATACGCAATAGCGCCCCAAACCATGATGCCGCGTTGTCTAGCGGTAGGGCGCTCCACAGTTACTGCCGGATTTGACCTTTCTCCACGCCGACGCCACACTCGTCTGCGGTGACTATCACTGACAGAACAGAAGCGTGACTCATCGGAGAACACGACGTTCCGCCATTCCCTCATCCAAGTCGCTCTAGCCCGGCACCATGCCAGGTGTGCACGTCTATGCTGTGGAGTCAATGGTAGTCTTCTGAGCGGACGCCGGGAGTGCAGGCCTCCTTCAACCAATCGACGGGAAATTGTTCTGGTCGATATTGGAACAGCCAGGGTGTCTTGCACATGCTGAAGAATGGCGGTTGACGTGGCGTGCGGGGCTGCCACCGCTTGGCGGCGGATGCGCCGATCCTCGCGTGCTGACATCACTCGGGCTGCGCCTGGACCCCTCGCACGTGCCACATGTCCCTGCGCCAACCATCTTCGCCACAGGCGCTGCACCATGGACACATCCCTATGGGTATCGGCTGCGATTTGACGAAGCGACCAACCTGCCCTTCTCAGCCCGATCACCATACTCCTCGTAAAGTCGTCTGTCTGCTGGAAATGCCTCCGTTGACGGCGGCCTGGCATTCTTAGCTATACATGTGTCCTGTGGCACACGACAACACGTTCTACAATGACTGTCGGCTGAGAAATCACGGTACGAAGTGGGCCATTCGCCAACGCCGTGTCCCATTTATCGTTCGCTACGTGCGCAGCACAGCGGCGCATTTCACATCATGAGCATACCTCAGTGACGTCAGTCTACCCTGCAATTGGCATAAAGTTCTGACCACTCCTTCTTGGTGTTGCATTTGCTCTGTCAGTCAGTGTATATCAATGACCTAACATCTGTGAATGAAAATAACACACACCACCTCTATGGTGACGATCTTGAAATATCTCGACACTGCAACACAAGATATTAACAATGACCTCCGACGACTCAGTATATATGCACAACGAAATTATCTTTTACTAAACTCCACAAAATCTCAGGCAATCCTTATTGGATGACGAAAATTACTGAGCTGCTCAAACAACGTCGTAAACCCGCCTATGCTACTGAATGGTAACATTATTCCCTACAATAAAACGGTTAAAAATCTCGGCGGAATTATGAATGAAACACTTGGTTTGTCTGATCACACGAAAGAAATCCGTAAAAAGATTTTTGGAGCGCTTCACCCTCTTAAACGACAGAGGGATGAATTTCCACTTCAGCGAAAGGCCGTACTAATACAGATACCGGTTCTCCCAGTTCTTGATTATTGTGGCGTTGTTTTAGTTAACATGACGAGAGTAGAAACTCTTGAACTTCAACGAGCACTGAATTCCTGCTGCGATTTATTTACAATATCGGTTACGATGTTCATATCACGCCATACTATCAGGTTCTCTCATGGCTGAAGCCTGATAAATGTGTCAGCTACACATTTTAACGATGGTGTTGAGAGTGTTAGCTGAAAGTCAGCCGCTGTATATTTCTTCTAAATTCACCTGTTTATCATCATTTTACAACTTAAATACAGGTTCAAAATCCTTTCTTTCTATTCCAGTGACCCCACAAATAAAATTAAGAGATCTTTTGTGGTGATTGGTGCCAGACAATGGTTTTCCCTGCCAGCTCAGGTCAGAGAAACTAGCTCTTTATCAAGATTTAAGGTCATCTGCCGAGATTATCTGCTGAGGACAGCTGACTGAATGGTTCATGTATAAACCTGCGCGTGCTGAGGATTAGTCATTTTTAAGAGTTTTTAATATTAATTTGTTTTAATACTAATTTAGTTAGTAATTTATTTACATTTCTGTTAATTTATGTAGTTTTAACTATTTTAGGAACTATTTTAGGTATCCCAGTATTTTATTTAAGATTTTGATTAGTATGTGGTTATGTGTAAGAGAGGGCCTCGAGCCCTAACCTCACCACTGTAAAAAGGCACTAATAAATAAATAAATAAATAAAATTCATTCATTCATTCATTCTCTAAAGGCTGATATAACCACTCTTCACAGTCTTTTCCAGCTCGTTTCATTTTCGTGTAACTTTCACGTCCCATTCTTCTCTTGATACCTTTTCCTATGTTGACATCTACCTTTCTTCCTTAACACTTTACCTTCAAAAATGTAAGTGATGAAGTTGTGTCTAATGATACATAATGTCCAACAAATTTAAATTTCCTACTCCCCATTTTTGTCCTTTAATACTCCTAATTATTTTTCTTTCATTCCAGCTTGTTCTTATAACCTTGGGCCATATTCGCATTTTAAGGCGTCTCTTCTCGTGTTTTCGTAATGACCAATTTCTTCCTCTCCTTCTCTTTTCCTCTTTTTCTTTTTTTCTACAATTTGCTTTACGTCGCACCGAAACAGATGGCTCTTATGGCGACGATGGGATATGAAAGGGCTAAGAGTGGGAAGGAAGCGGCCGTGGCCTTAATTAAAGAACAGCGCCAGCATTTTCTTGGTAAGAAAATGGGAAACCACGGAAAACTATATTCAGGACTGCCGACATTGCGGTTCAAACCCACTATCTCCCGGATACAAGCTCACAGCTGCGCGCCCCTAACCACACGGCCAACTCGCTCGGAACGTCCATCTTTATCTTCCATAAAGGTGTGTGCTCCATACAAATTATTTTACAAAGGATTTCCTTATCTCTCTGTTCATGTGCTTACTGGTCAAAACAATTCTCTATGCAAAAATGCCTACTTTTCCAAAGGAAATTTTATCCTCACATCATACGTCTGTTGTCATCATACTTTTCAGATAACAATATTTATTTAACTGATGAATTTTTTCTGGCATCCACATTTGTATTTTTTATTTCTCTAATATTCTTCCTGATAAACGTTACCTTACTTTTCTTTTCGTTCATTTCCAATTTTCATTATTTGACAGGGTTGCTTCTGTAACATTTTATTAATTCGCTATTATTAATGTGCGCTATTACTATGTTATTCTCAAATCGGGTAAAGTGTCTTATCATCGTCATCCTCCTCAGCTCCGAGCCGTCCACTTCTGGGCGTAGGCCTCTGCCATGGCTTTCCATATGTCTCTGCTGGAAGGTCTCTGCAACCAGTCTCTCCTGGCAACTCTACTGATGTCATCTCTCCAGCTTAGCAGCGGTCTGCCAAAAATTTCACCTGGTGATTCCAGGTTACCAGTGGAGGATTATTCGTTTGTTTGTCTCGACTGGACTCATAAGCTACTGGAGCGATTTCGCTGAAAATTTCACAGTGTTCTTATTACTTCTGTGAGGTTGTGCGAAGTGGTTTGAACGAAATCCGATGGGTAGTATTGTTATGATGAGGAATTTTATGTAGTCAATTTAATTGCAAAGCCGCACGAAGATTGGATTGACTTGATGGCTCTGAGTTTACACAATTTAAGCGTACCGAAGTTGTCAACACTTCTGCTGGTTCCTCCTCTATTACAATCTACGTATCAGAAGCTTGTAAATATGTTCTCTAGCCAATGAAAACCGGGGTATGTACAGAAATCTAGCCTATTGGCAAAGAGTTCCGGATGCTTTCCCTTACGGAACTATAAATACAGGGCACTTCAGGGTCGCCTTGACTGAATTTCTCCCGTTCAAAGGAAATGATGCATACAGTACGATACTTCACCACTTCAGAAGTATACGCATGTAATTTTTGGACTTTCTGCGTAAGAGAGCGCACTTCTTTATCTGCATTGTAAATCAAGTACAATCACATGTAGACTCGAACTACAGTACTTGCTTCACAAATATTACTTTAAATTCGTAACCGCGATCACATTGAACATATGCATGACCCGGGTTCACGGCCATATTCCCGCTAATCGAAACCTGCCTTAAGGTCTAAGTATTTTTTTTTTTTTTTACAAGTTGGTTTACGTCGCACCAACACAGATAGGTCTTATGGCGACGATGGGATAGGAAAGAGCTAGGAGTTAGAAGAAAGTGGCCGTGGCCTTAATAAAGATACAGCCCCAGTATTTGCCTGGTGTAAAAATGGGAAAACACCGAAAACTCTCTTCAGGAGTGCTGACAGTGGGATTCGAATCCACTATCTCCCGAATGCAAGCTCACAGCTGCACGACCCTAACCGTGCGGCCAACTCGCTCGGTAAAAGTATTTATTATACTGTAGGGGCATATATGCTTTTCCTTTCATTGTATCATACTGGGATTACTAGCTGAAAGGTTACCTTGAAAATTGTAGATTATGAAGTGTAGCCTAATTTAAAATATTAGTAAAATGATGTTATTGTTTTTACGTCCCACTAACTACTTTTGGCGGTTTTCTGAGACGCCGAGGTGCCGGAATATTTCCCGCAGGAGTTCTTTTACGTGCCAGTAAATCTACCGACACGAGGCTGACGTATTTAAGCATCTTCTAGAACCACTGGACTGAGCATTTTAAATATTAATGCGACTGATGTTTAAAATAAAGTTTGTTTCTTTGCCACGCTGAGTGGCTCAAACGGTTGCAGCGCTCAAATAGGCCTGCATCAAACCAATGCTCAAGCACAAGACAAGTTTCCAGGACCATTATGGAGAGAAAAAGAAAAAATATCAAACTTCAATAAATCATACACTAACACCAGATAGCAAAAACAATGAACATTCAAGGGCAAAGATAAACAGGTACCAAGAAAACATCACTTACGATAAGTGTAGAAAAGGGAACATTATTAATCACGTTACTCCGATTCGTGCAGCCGGACGCTGAGTATATGGCTGGCCTTCTTGAAGCCCACGACTCACGACGTTCAATCGTCAAGCACAATCTCTATGTAACCTCATCATGTGTTCTCGCGCTCTCTTGGTTTTGACAACTTGAAACACGGCTGCCCCTAATGAACTTGCCCCCGCAAGGAGCGCTGATGTCAGGCATACTATTCTATGCTGTTCTAGCTCATTGGTTCTACACAAAAAATTGCATAATATAATTTGTAGAAAATGCAAATTTAGATCTATGTATCATACATATTTACCGAATACATTTGGAAAGGGAATCACAGTCCAAGGAGAGGAAATCAAAACCTTGAGATTTGCCGATGATATTGTTATTTTATCTGAGACTGCAGAAGATCTCGAGAAGTTGCTGAATGGTATGGATGAAGTCTTAGGTAAGGAGTACAAGATGAAAATAAATAAGTACAAAACAAAGGTAATGGAGTGCAGTCGAACGAAGGCAGGTGATGTAGGAAATATTAGATTAGGAAACGAAGTCTTAAAGGAAGTAGATGAATATTGTTACTTGGGTAGTAAAATAACCAACGATGGCAGAAGTAAGGAGGACATAAAATGCAGGCTAGCACAAGCAAGGAAGAGCTTTCTTAAGAAAACAAATTTGCTCACTTCAAACATTGATATCGGAATTAGAAAGATGTTTTTGAAGACTTTTGTGTGCAGCGTGGCATTGTATGGAAGTGAAACATGGAAGATAACTACCTCAGAAAGAAAGAGAATAGAAGCTTTTGAAATGTGGTGTTACAGAAGAATGCTGAAGGTGAGATGGATAGATCGAATCACGAATGAAGAGATACTGAATCGAATTGGTGAGAGGAGATCGATTTGGCTAAATTTGACGAGAAGAAGAGATAGAATGATAGGACACATCTTAAGACACCCAGGACTTGTTCAGTTAGTTTTTGAAGGAAGTGTAGGTGGCAAGAACGGTAGGGGTAGACCAAGGTATGAATATGACAAACAGATTAGAGCAGATGTAGGATGCAATAGTTACGTAGAAATGAAAAGGTTAGCACAGGATAGGGTGGCATGGAGAGCTGCATCAAACCAGTCTATGGACTGATGACTCAAACAACAACAAGGTATTCTAACGGCGATATTCAAAAACAGATGTCTGATACTTGCCACCGGGCGAGTTGGCAGTGCGGTTAGGGTGGCGTAGCCGTGAGCTTGCATTCGGGAGATGGTAGCAGCACTGAAGACGGTTTTCTGTGGTTTCCCATTTTCATGCCAGGCAAATGGTGGGACAGTATGTTAAGGCCACGGCCACTGCCTTACCCATCATAGCCCTTCCCCTTTCGTTCGTCGTCGAAAACTTAGATGCGTTAGTGCGACGTTAAACCACTAGCAAAATGTAATACTTGGCCCGTCAACGGCGAACATACAGTAGTTGACATGGAAATACTGTCCAGTGGTCAAACAAACGAGTGGTAGTCAGTGAAAACTTTATGGTCATCAGCCTAAAATGATCACGGTCATTAAGAATGGTACATAACTAACTTCTACTGATAAACCAACTGATCTGTAATTTGTTTAATAATTCGTGACCGACGGTAAATCAAGAATATTTATAAACCGTTAGAAAGGAATAGACCAGGATATAGGACATTCTATTTCGGGATCTTCCTACAATGTTATTTTATCTTTTCTCGTGCACTTACGGACAGAGACGATTTGTAAGTTCAGATCATTCTAAGAATATATTACGACTTTTAAAATTGAGTTCGTGGAGGATGAATCTGGAGAATTCAGGACGAACTTCGAACATGTGCAGCGGTGAGCCCTATACGAGTGTTATATACGACGACAGCAGGAAGTAATAAGGGAGCTATTCTGAGACTTGCCCGTCCCTACCGCCAACTCCCACAGAGTGAGTGGGAGCTGTTATATCTTTAGAGTTAACTTAAATATAGGTTATTAGCGTTGAAGTTCATATCTCTATCATTAGGAAGGATTAACAGCGACTGGTAATGAAATACACAGAAAGTATATTTCACAAGTACGGATTACAGTAGCAAAACACATATTAAAGTGACCTAAAATATCAATAGGAAAGGTAAGGGTGGGTGTATTCTGTCCGAAGGCAGGTCCGAACCTCCGCAGAGGTGTGCCTGAGCCGGAGTTTACGTACGGTAGGGTGGCCAGTTCCTTTCCGCTCCTCCATTCCCTTACCCCCACCAACAGCCCGTGGCAATCCATCCAAATCTTGACCACGCCAAATGCTGCTTAACTTAGGAGATCTCACGGGATCCGGTGTCTCAACACAGCTACGGCCGTTGGCAAAATATCAATAATGAACTATATAAATTATATTATTTATTAAACAAAGTTTTATTTAGCCATGAAATTTTTTTATGCGCTATACAAAGAGACTTCAAGAAATAAGCTAACTCGCACGGAGAAACCTTACTTTTCACAGTAGTCCGCTGATACGCATTACTCGACATAGACACCATTCTTGTCCAGAGACTTGTTCCAATTTTACAGAAAGCAGTGACGTCTTGTAGTCTATTCACGTGGGTGCGCTACATTTCTCTTTTACATACTTACGTTCTCTCTTTTCCTTTCTCTCTCTGTATTTCACATACACAAATACGCACATAAACGGAATAGCGGACTTCCTTTTGTATTAACCGTTGACACTACCCATCTTTACTCTAACGGTTTATACCGTACGGCGATGAATTGAAAGGCCTTTTCGCTGGCAAATTTATTTATTTCCGCCAAAGACTCCACACCGTAACACACCTTTCACCCAACTGGCCTGGTCTAGCAAATGCGAGTATTGCACCGAATGGGGTTGAGTGCGTAATTACGGTATCCATAAAGTGCTGCACCCCGACGTTAGCCAGTGATGGAGAAAGTTCTTTGGACTGCGTTTCCTACATTATCCATTGCAACTCGCAAAAGCGTATGTGCAAAACCTACCGCGATACCTAGTCTTGTCCCCGGTTGAGGAGAGTCTCTTAAAAAGGTGATATTTCCACCCTAAGGAAGTTGTGGGAAAACACAAGTAGGCGTACAATAAAAGGCACGTGGAACGTAGCCATGATCGGTTACCATACTACTTTCAATGAATTTTATCTTTCTGATCTGGTTTAGTCATGGAATTCAATAGTATTCAATTACTGCAATGAACGTCGACGAAATACAAAAAAATGTTTGAAGTGGAAATATAACCTTTTGACCAGACACTTCTCAAATGTCCCTTATGAGACTGCCTTACCCGCCCCCCACGCTTCCGCCCCCCCCCCTCGTTCTCCGCTAGCAGTTTTGGTTCCACAAACTCAAGACCGATCGCAAGATGCCGATACTGCGAATATGGCAGGAAACAGCATGCAGACAGTGGAGAGAGCGCGCGCAATTTGAAAATATAGTATATGCGGTCGGAAACGTCGCTTGGGTCGCTAGAGATTCTCAAATTTTGACACCCCAGAAAATGGCTATTTACAACATCACACAACATCGTATCATTTCTGTCGCACCAATCATGAATCTAAAGTTCTCTACCAAAAACGGTCGTCTCATTAAGTAATGAAATCTATTTCCCAACATTTATTATAAATTATAAAATCTCACTTACAATTCTTTTCTGCCAAATGAGCTGGCTCGCTCGCCGAAACAGATGTTCGTTCTACCTGGAACAAAGACCCTTCTCATGACGTCTACCAAAGCAAACAAGTTATGTCTTCTAACTGTATCAAAATGAAATCTCGACTCGTTGACAACTCGCGTGAAAGACAATCCTTAACCAAAACAGAACATGCGAAAAGATTTATTTTAAAACGTCACTTGAAATGTTCCTAGGCATCACGTCCTACGGTTTCACGTGAGATCCTAACTATGGAATGACCCTATTCCCATACCATTAAATACACAAATAAATACTAGGGTTCACTACAATGAAAAATCCCGACAACTAATATCACTTCAACACCACAGAACTTCAACCACCTGAGCCACATTTTCTCCTAACTCTGCAAAATTTGAACCAATTGCTACCTGAAATTCTCACACGACAATAATACTGAATATCTCTTTTACGTGATCCACAATGCTGTTACATAAAACAGTATGTGACGAACTAACCATCTCTCCTCGCATATCTGAGTCTGACCACAAAATATTTCAAAACCGAAACTCACAACTTGACTTACAAAATTTTACCGTTATTTTCTTATCCCCAGTGCTACACATATTTTAATAGACATTTGGAATAACACTTCCCTTTCACAAATCACACGCCAGTTTCGCCCCATGCATTCTTTGACAAATTCTATAGCTCCGACCACATTATGACGCGCTCCGCAACAGCTGGCGTTCCATAATTAGTACACAATCGCTTTAAATGGTAAACCACGAATTACACTTACTGGAATTGCATCTTTACACTGAATAAAATTTCGTGATAAATTAATATCGTAACTTGTGCAAACAACAAATATAGGAATAAACGAACGGATATGATATCCCGCTCTACACTTTACATTCGTTTTTACAACCATCAAATCTACAATTGTACAACATTTAACATGCTAGTTTCGCGACTCTACCGATTATCCAAGAAATATAAAATGACCTTCTGACATTACCACGAAATAAAAGGAGTGACCAAAGTGCGTCACAGATACACAAATAAAATGGTGACATAATCAAGTAAACAAACGCACTTTTACAAAGGATAGCTTACATACTTGGAAGTCATACGTGGCCTTGCATCGTTACAGCCTCACCAGACTCTCTCATTCTCTTATCTAGCCACCCCAACAGGTATTGGCGTTGGAAAACATACATTTCATCATGATTCCTATCCTGGGTGTAATGTTTTATATTGATTATTTTCTATCATTCATCTGAAAATAATGACATATAAGAAGCATAAATGCTCTTCACACGGACGGATGATGTTTGTCGAACCACCGATTCGCAAACGAAATACTTTATAATACAACAATGATATTTGCTAATTCAGATGCAGGATTTGGGCATTAGAATGACCGTCTGTTGCCTGAACCTGAATCTGAATTATGACTCCACAATTTGGAATACCGTCGCTTTACCTTTTAACTTATCTCCACTTGGAGATGATGCTACAGCCGCCTTCGACCCGAACTATCTTTTGCGATGTTACTCTGAAATGCGTGGAGTCGCCTCAAATTCACCGGACACAATGGGCACTCGTAAATGGCGCGGCGTTGTCTTATAAATGTTTCTCCCTCTCGCATGCTGTTCGCATTTACCGCCAAAACTATACTGACACAGTTTTACATCTCTGAAAATGTAATTAAGGCTGATTCTGAAATAACACAATTGTTTAGTTTAGTAGTGGTGCTGATGATAAGCATTAAAGGTTTCTCTTAACAAATTTGAGTCTTTAAATTAACTCATAAGCTAGGCACTATATTTCGGTCGATGTAACCGAGTTTAAACAAACAGGCGCGTCTTTTCGGCAATTTACACTCTTGGGCTACTTAGCAGCGAAAAGTATTTACCACTAACAACGAAACTGTTTCATTTACGATTTCCTGATGTTTACCATCGCGGTTTCTTCGCAAATTCTCCTTTAAAGGGAATTTCAGCTAAAATAGTTCCGGGCCAAATTAGTTTGTATCCCTACACATTCTACACGTGTCGGTGACGTTTTTTTTGCGTGAGAATAAGAATATACCTCCACGAGCCGTCTCTGGTCAGAAATGAAAATGTAACTAGCGCTCCTCATGACCTGGCCTTCTGGAATGAAATAGCGCCTCATGTATTGTATTTAGGACTCTGGTTCTTTATGACTCAAAGGGCATGGGTTCAATGTCTGCAAATATTGAAGGAATTTTACTGAAATTTGACCCATATGTATGTCATTATTGAAAATTTTGTACGGTGTGATTTACTACTATACAATTGGTTACTGCCGACTTTCCGTATCTTCCTATAATTTTCAAAAACACAATATCCCTAAATGCAAGGGAAAATGTGAAATACCATTCAGAAACTTTGCTTTATATGTTTTCTACGTACCATGTACTCCATGTAGATAATGAATACACCAGCCTCGTGTCGGTATCAGCAATTTAAATTACTTTTAAATGCAAGTGAATTAATGTTGAGTCAAAATTTCTCATATTCGTCGCACATTTAAAGGCTTTCCTACACTAACGACTCATCACACATTTCCGTAAGGGCGCAAAGGATTCGTCCACTTAAGTTTTGCTTCTCATATTTGATGCATAAATAACTATTTTTGGACGAAAATCTAAAAGAAATCTATGTTTTGTATATTCCAGATTCCGACTCCCCTTCTGTTGATAACCGTTAATCAGACTACAATATTGACCTCCAAATGTCAATTACCTATGCTCTCACGCGAACTCCTGACATAGAAAATCATGTTAAAATATCCTGAAAACTACGTTCTTAAAAATAATATTAATAATAATACTGTTATATGCCTTACGTCCTACTAACTAGGTTTATTTCTGTTTATTTTACGTCGCGCCGACAAAGATCGATGTTATGGCGACGATGGAACAGGAAAGGGCTAGGAGCGGGAAGGAAGCGACCTTGGCTTTAATTAACGTACAGCCCCAGCATTTGCCTGGTGTGAAAATGGGAAACCACGGAAAAGTCCCTGCAGGGCTGCTGACAGTGGGATTCAAATTAATTTTCTCCCGAATTCAACCAGACAGCTACGTTCCCCAAACCATGCGGCCACTCACTCGGTCTAACTAGTTTTATACGGCTTTCGGTAACGCCGAAGTGCCAGAATTTTGTACCTTAGGTGTCGGTAAATTGACCGACACGAGGCTGGCGTATTTTTGCACCTTCCGATAGAGTCGTAGTGAGCCAGGTTCCAACCTACAATCCTGGAGGCAGAAGGCCAGCGCTCTACCGACTGAGCTACCCTGCTCGGCTTCTTAAAATAAAAAGTATTTTTAGATAAAGAAAAGCATTATTTACAGGAACTGCCTCAAGTATCTGGGAGTGGGTGGGGGATTTATTAAAAGAAGACTGGTAGAGTGAATCTAAGTATGTGACCCCAAGAAAAATTGGATGAATGGGTGGTAGGAATTGTTTCGTTAATTAGTTGCTTTAGAGAATGAATTAGTGAGAAACTGTACACATACATATCCTTTATGTTAACTTATTTACTTATTAACTTGGTAAACCATAATATCCAATAATATCTCATTTTAAATGTTGGTCTACTAAACATTTTGTATGTGCGTAAGGGTCGACTTTTTTTATTAGGCCTTCCATATTTCTGTTCTCAGAATAGACATAAACTATACGTATTTTAAAAGTTCCCCGTTAAAAAAGGGGTTGCCCCCCAGTTCTTCTTGATGAACTATAAAGATGATGGTATAGTATACATAGTCTATGCACAGAAAATTTTACCGATTGGGGGATGTCAATTATTTTGTTGAATAAAATTCATTATTGTGCTCCTGGTTCCAAAAATCAAGTCCGATCAACTCATCAGTACCTCCTTCATGGCACTATATTTCCCTCATGTAGTAGCAACTTGGCTTGTAATCTGCTGTTTTAGTCGACCTCACTTGATAATCCCCTGTCAGTTCCAAATCTGAGCGTTGGATCGACGATGTAGGCTCCGTTCTTTCTATCAATGGCAAGGGTATCAGCACGCCTAGAACTGCCATCCACAGCTGTGCCAGTGAACACCTTCAAACTTGCTGGGATGTATTTTGTAGTATACCAACATTTTAGATTTTATTTTTGAATATATTTCAATTCCTTTCTTCAGTAATTAATTATTCATTAATTACCTCTGTTATTTCTAATAATTGGGTAGTTAGAATTGAATTGTTTATTTCAACTCCATTTTCAATACCCTTTTTTGTATTTCGGTTCTCTTCAGTTTCGCTTCTCTCAACTGAGAATGAAACATCAATATCGATCCCAGAACACCAACTCTCGATCTTCTCTGGCACTGACGTAAACTCTTTACGTAGACGATCATGTTGAAGAAACTTGAAATTGATAGCTTGACAGAGAATCTCATCTGGGGTAGCGAAATGAGTCTCTCTCCGTGCTCGCTAAAAATCACTCCGGAGGGCCAATAATAACACACTTTTATGACCAAAATCAATCAATGTGTCCCTCCATTTTCCAAGTCTGGGCTTAGAGCGGTCGCATTCTCTCTTGATATAGCCTGGTATTTATTATACATCAGCCCTGATAAGAGAATTCCTTACATGCCTTGGAGATGCAATATTGAAAGCGGATTATAGAGAATGTTCTCTCGTATTGAAGTTGAAATATCCGGAGGAAAAAGACAACCTGATATATCATGTGGCGTATGTTATGTTTACCTCTACTCAAGAACTGAATTCAATCTTTCTTTTCTATTATAATGTGAAATCAACATGGTAAAGTTTAAGTTGCGACGGTCGCTCAGTACATAAATGAAGTTACCTTTCAAAGAAATTCCTGTTATAAAAGCGAAGTAGTCTATACATAGATATCAAAATCAGAAACAGCGTTGCAAGAAGTGTGCTTCTGAAATGAATTCATCTTGTGTGCTACCGTGACCTCCCATTCGAAACGTGCCGTGAAGTGTATGTGTTACCAGTGTTGCTTTGTGGCATCTCAGGATGCACGCTAAAGTCTTCGTTAATTAACCAACAGCAGGTCCTTGAAATATGGATGTACTGCGGAATGTTCAAGGTTCCATAGGTAGATTATATCAACAACCAGCTGCCAGTTCGTCGTGCCAGGAAATCATGTGAAGTCTTAACCCTAAAAAAGCCGCAGAAAAGCAGCCGACATCGGTCAAACTTTCCGTCATGGCATGTATAGCCTGATAAACCTGATCCTGGGAGGTAAGATACAATGGAAACATGGAGGTTATCCTTGGCGTGGAAACCCCGGCAGTGGTTCAATATACCAAGTGTATGCATAGGCCTTTTTCGGCTTCACTACGAGATGTTGCCAGCGAACAGCACGCAGCGTATGAATCTGACACATACCTCAGTTTGTTCGTCTGACATTAGGCTAATCTACCAACACTCGAATCCAAAGTGATGACTAATTGAAAAATGACACATTAAATGTCGTAATAGACAAGTTAGGAGGAATGTAGTTCCAATAATTACATGTAATCCATGGAATCCTGTTGCTATAAAGAAGTTGAGTCCGCCAAACACTAGCGTCTGTGTTGTCTCGTTTAGTGATCCCGCCGACGTTTGCGCCTGTAAAAGAACATTTGTGGCACGCATTGCTTTTCTTATTTAATCAAAAGGAAAAGGCTGTGGAAAGTCATCGTTTGCTGGTAGAAACTTATGGTGCACACGCTCCATCTATTAGAACATGTGAGACATGGCTTCGATAATTTAAAGGTGTTGATTTCGATGTGAAAAACAGTGCGCGCACTGGTAGACCACTAAAGTGCGACGACGAGCAATTGCAGGCGTTAATGGATGAAACTGTTACTGCACAATGCTATCGCCAAGAAATAATTAATTTAAATCACGCATTGATCGAAAGATGACCGGAATGGGCCAGAAGACATGGCAAAGTGATTATTTTTACACGACAAAGCGCCGTCTCGTACAGCAAAACCAGTTAAAGATACGTTGAAATCGCTTGGATGGAACATCCTTCCGCACCCGCCGTGCTTCCCCGACCTGGCACCATCTATCACCCCTTCGCATCAATGGGGCACGCGCTCACAGAGCAGCACTTCATCAATTTCGAGGAAGTTGGAAAATGGCCCGAGAAATTGGTTTGCCACAAAAGACAAGCAGTTTTTCTGTCATGGTATCCATAAACCTGAAAGATGGGCGAAGTGCATAGAAGCGCATGGCCAATATTTTGAATAAACAAAAAATCAATTTCCCTTGAAAATTGCGTGTGTTCTTTACCATAAAAAGCGACAAAAACTTATGCATACACCTGGTACACAGTGCGACACAGGAATCAAATATAATGAGAAGTTACTCAGGATTTCACCAACCTTCTGTGAGGAGATCGTATCAGAAGCACTACAGCGAGCCAGTGGCTGCGCGGTTTGCTTTCGCAGCAATCAGCTTCCATTTTGGCATTCGCAACATCGCCACACGGCTGAAGGAGTACAACAGACAAAGCCGGCTGGGACAAGCAGATATATCATTAGTCGCTGAACACTCGCTACTAGCAGGCCATGACATGCAGTACAGCGACACCAAAGTACTGTCAATTGCTGTATCTTACCACACCCGGCTACAAAGGGAATCCATTGAAATCCTGAAGCACACCAACAGCTTCAGGATTCTGAACGGGTAAACAAAGCCTGATTTCCAGTCTCTTAAAGCCTTAAATCCTGAAGAACACGAGGGCTGAGACAGAACGGAAAAAGTAACGGGTGATGAGTTGCCTGTCTCCGCCAAGGCTGGTCGATGTACATTGGGGCCCGTTATTGCTTCAATCACTGGGCGAAGAACAGCCAATCAGCGACTGTACCTCCAGCATTGCAGACCAATAGGCAAGCAGCGCACCGTAGCCTGCACTATATAATGAGGTGAAAATACCCCACCACTTCAAAAGGACGAGTTTGACTTCGCTAGCAAGAACACGTACGTGTCTCTTGCTCCGCTGTCCCTCTCCTCGCCAGGCGAACTGTACTTTCTGAGTGCAAGCCAGGCAACTGTACTTATCAGTACTCATCCGAAGGAGCATTTGTCTAAGCTGGGCACTTCTCAGTGCTCGCTTTTCCCTTTTCCCTTTCAGGATTTTATTTCAGGAGGACCAGGATGACCACGGCGAACAACACGGACGCTCCCTATGCCACGGAGTTGGCGAAAGGAGTTATCTACAGGGGAGGCCGCTTCTACCGAACGCGCCAATGGATGGAGGACCACCCAGAACCGAAGGCATCGTCCCCACCGAAGGAGCTGGAGCAGGACGTGTCGCAGACCGAAGTGGAGACGGAGCCGTACAGGGACGGGTGCGACCCCCCTAACGGCTTTTTCTTCTCAGAGGGCTACACGGATCCGCAGTACGAGGCGCTGCTCGTCTGCTACAGGCCAGGCCGGCCTGTTCATTCCGAACGGGCCCTACTCCTGGACAGAGTGCGGCGCCCCATCCAGGGATGCAGGTGGCTCCCGACGACCATGTCCGTAGAGAGCTTTCTACCAGGAGGCCTCATCATCAGGCATCACGACCAGGAGCGGATGCACGACGTGGAGATGGAGCTCTCTACTCTGTTTCAGGTCGTCCGACTACCAGGGAGGGACGGCGTGCCAGGGACGAACGCCGGTGCCCTCAGGAGGAATGCCGAGCCGGAGACCAGGGAGGCCATCACCCAGAAGCCGAGGAGGCTAAGGCATAGGGCGGTTAACACCGACCTAGTCCAAGCCACCCAGCCGGAGACCAGCGACGCCACTACGGAGGTGGAGCACGCCGCCCCCTGGCGCCGCGACTGTGCGACCCAGGCTGAGCGGCTTCGCACTGCGAAGTGGACGCAGACCGCTCTCCCATGGACCACCTTCTCGAAGTGGACGCAGACCAAGGCCTACCAGGAAGGGGCTATCACCCGGTCGCAATCCAGGAAAGCGCTCCAGACGGCGGACGGCACCACGGCAGTAGAGGAGGACGCCCCCTGGCGTTCAGAGGCTGCAGTCCGGGCCCTGCCTGCCAGCGAGTCGGTCGAGGTGCAGACATAGATAAGCGCCCCACGGGACAAGGAGCGCTGGCAGGTGTCAGCGCCGACCGACGCCGCCGCAGCTAGCCAGTAGGAGGGAGAAGAAGACGTCAACAGAGCGGGACCGCCAGCTACCCTGGGTTCACCAGGCCGGGAGGAGGGCCACCAGGTCGTGGCCTCTTCCCCCGCCGAGAAGAAACCCCCAGGGAGGAGACGACACCGCTCCCGAATCAGGAGGAAGAAGAAGACGACGTTGGCCCACCTGGAGAGTGCCAATCAGCCGCAACCTAGGACTGCTCCCAGGACAACAGTCGACCAAGGAGCGAATCAGGAGAGGACCTCAGCAGGTACCGGCAGTAGCGGCAGTCAGGTGAGAACAGAACTTTCCCCTCAACAGCTCTTGCAGTGTTTCCGCTGTTTGAGGTGGGACCACCGTCAGGTCAGCTGTGGGTTCCAAGTGAGGTGCAACCGTTTTGGTGGTGATCACCATTACACGGCCTGGGCTACACTCAGGGAGGCGCCGGTGTGCGCCAATTGCGTGGGGGGCCACCCGGCCTCCCATCGCAGTTGCCCTTATACCGGACCATGGCGCGGGCAGAGAGGAAGGAGGCCCGGCGTCTTTACCCACCCTCTTCCAGGAGGCCCCCGCCTCGGCGGGCTTGGCCTCATTCTTCGGGATCGGAGACTGGGTAAGAGGGACCCCAAGGAGGTGGCTCTGTGCGGCGGGCCCTAGTGGTACTCGTCGCATGGCTCCGCAGCCGGCAAGGCCCGCGCTAGCCACAGCAGTGCCCAGAAGGACTGATCCCTTGAATAACTGGACCGGCGCGGAATAGGCATATAACTTGAGCATGGTACCCATTCCCAACTAACGCAATTACCTGGACCTTTCCAGAACCACATCTTTGCATGTGCTATCTACACAATCTCAGGTTTTACATGTAGGCATTTTTCTGTTTCTGCCTATGTGATTTTGTCCTGACCCTTACTACCTGATTACACCACTATTGATACCCACCACCACATCTGGCCTGGTAGCATGCTGAGCAGGGGGACAGGCAGATACTCCTGTAGTATCACACTTCCACTCCTCCCTGCTATCTTTCTCTTCTTAGAACTAATAGCATGTCGGAGGTCATGTAGATTGAATCAATGGTCATGCGGGGGGAGGGCCCCACCGAAAAAACCACCACTTCTTTCGACTATGAGCTTCGCTGCTATTGAAGTCAGTCGGAACACTTGATAATGCCGAAAGCAGTATTCGGTGAAACGTCGGGACCATCACATGCTCCTGGACCATGGCCTACAAGCCCGGAAAACAATGACATGATTTGCATTCGGGAGATAGTGGATTCAAACCCCACTGTCGGCAATTTTGAAGATGCTTTTTCGTGGTTTCCCATTTCCACACCAGGAAAATACTGTACCTCAATCAAAGCCACGACCTTTTCCTTCCCACTACTAGCTCTTTATTATTCCATCGTCACCATAATAATCTGTGTCGGTGCGATGAAAAGCTATTTGTATGAAAAGCAAAAAATGTGTGGCGACCCCCATTTATCATGTAATTTCGTACCGTTCTTCATGTTGGCAGCAAGAGATGTGATTTCAGAAACGTGGAAAAGATCGATGTAAATTGTAGGCTAGAAACTGGACTAACAGCTAACAGAGTTACCAGCACCGTAGCGTGGAGGTAGCATGACTGCCCCTTACCGAGAGGACGAAGGTGCCATTCCCGGCCAGCTCATGGATTTAAATAAGTGCTGGTACGGTATCCTTTCAGCCTAGTAAGACTAACTAAGGAGCTGGATAATACGAAATCCAGTTGTAACGATGGAGTAAATGAATGTGTTGGAAACTCTACCTTTTCCAATTCGACGCATCATTCTCCGGCTGCAATTTCTTTCCTCCCGGGTCATTCACCGTTCACCATCCGCGCACAACATACACTGATCGTTGACCTGGTCTGTGGGCCGTCACCTGCGTCACAGGTCACGTCACAAGTCTTCAGAAGATTTAGAAGTCTCCATCTGATTCTCGTAAATTCTGAGCACTGTGCTAGCGGTACAAGAGACTAAGGGGAGACCTCTAACCGCACCGGAGTCGAGAGTGGACAGTGAGTGGTAGATTTTATCATAGCCCTGGAAAAATTATTCCAGTCCCTAACTCATCTTCCTATAAACGAATATTCTCCCCAATTTGTCCTCTTGAACTCCAACTTAATCTTCATTTTATGATCTTTCCTACTGTTAAAGTCACCACTCAAGCTCAGTCTACTGATGTAATTTCAAGCCATCTCATCACTGACAGCTCGAAACATTCTGCTTAGTCGAGCAGCAAGTCTTTCCAGTCAAAAGTTTGCAAAATTTTTGTAACACTACTATTTTGTTGGAGATCACCTGGAACAAATCATGCAGCGTTCATATAGCTACTTTCGAATTAAGTTATTTTTATTTAATTAAAAATTTGCTCTACGTAATACCGACACAGATAGGTCTTATGACGACGATGGGAGAGGAAAAGACTACGAGTGGGAAATAAGCGACCGTAGCTTTAATTAATGTACAGCTCCAGCATTTGCCTGGTGTGAAAATGGGAAACCACGGAAGACCATGGGAAACTATCTTCAGGATTGCCGACGTTGGTGTTCGAACCCACTATCTCCCGAATGCAAGCTCACAGCTGCGCGCCCCTAATTGCACGGCCAACTCGTCCGATTATTATTATTATTATTATTATTATTATTATTATTATTATTATTATTATTATTATTATTATTATTATTATTATTATTATTTTATGAAGCTATTTTAAAAATCTAATGTTTGGAAATAAATTGGTTCCTCTCAAAACTCTTATGCACAAGAGTTATACAGTAAAATTTTATTCCATCATTTTTTTTAGGTTAAAAGGATGCAAAACGGGAGCATGGAATAACAGACTGAACTTGCTACGTCTTACGCTCAGCGGTGCATAACGGGAAGAGTTTACATGAGGCGTGTTTACACAAGTGGTGTCGAGCGCGCTGTCTCAAATTACATCGCAGACACAGCCTGGCTCTTTCCAGATAAATCTGACCGACCTCGAATACTCCCTGCAAAAACAATCTTCAGCACGCTCTACAGATAATGATCAGCTGGAGAAGAACTCGTATCTAAACAACTTGACAAATATACAAATACTAAAAAAAACTGCCGCGGCTTTATTTATTTAACAAAATACCTACGTTGACAACCCAATGTTGTAATACAATAGAGTCTATAAACTGTGAACATGTTCGTCATGATGTTCCATTTCCTATGCTAAGCTGCTCAATCTGCTGTGAACTGAGGTGTTGAGACATTGAAAATACTTAAGTAATCCGGGAATTTCTACGTGATACTACGGAAAATTACAATGTAAGTTACTGTACTGCTAAATCTGGTTTTTAAAAGTATTTTTTTCTAATTTGCTCTAAGTCGCACCAACACAGATAGGTCTTACGGCGATTATGGGAGAGGAAAGGTCTAGGAATAGGAAGGAAGCGGCTGTGGTATTCATTAAGGTACAGCCTGGTGTGAAAATGGGAAACTACGGAATACCATCTTCAGGGCTGCCAACGGTGGGGTTCGAACCCACTATCACCCGAAATCAAGCTCACTTCTGCGCGACCCTTGCCGCTCGGCCGACTCGCTCGCATATCTACTGTAAATCGGGGTGTAAAGACATTGAATATACATCGCTTAGCCGTGGATTTTTGTCTAATTGCCTTCTAATTATTATGTTATTACCACATCGGTAAATTTTGTAAACTTTTAGTTAATTTCTGAGTCACTGCGTTATAACCACATTGCACTGCATATAAGGCAATATTTTCAGCAAAAAATCGTATTAATTTCTATGCGATTATTTTTAAATACTACTAACTGTATGTAGTATCCGACTCTGCCCGGATAGTTTTCGTATGTTTACCTTCAAGATTTGAATTGTTTGTTAATTATGTGTAAAGTGAATCTTTTTGAATTTCTTATTGAGACATTCAATTATATTTTACAATCTATGCCGTTTTAAACTTATCTGTATCTGTTTGATTTCAAATTTTATGTTATTTCATTTTCGATTAAAACTTTGTCACTTGTGTAAGCCCGAATTGACTGGAAAGTTTTGATCCTTTCATAAAAAATAGATAATTGTATGTATTTATCCGTCGTGCTCAAAATATGGTGTACATGACTCCAACTGTCATTAAGACTGTCACAAATCAGCCTTGCGTACCCGAAATCTGTGGATTCAATACAAATCTGGGTCATTTTACACTATTTGCTTTCCACCCCCATTTCAGTTCCCATCCCAATGGAGGCTGAACGTGGATTTAAACAGTATCCGGAGTGTCACAATTCTTTTCAGCGACACAAAAGCAATGGATTCGACATTCATGTCGGTTATTTTCCATTATTTTACTAGCTTTTGCAATGCTGTTTTCTCTTTCTAAGTATGTACACATATAGAAAGCACGCACATTTATATGTACAAAATAAATGAATACTTTGAGAATTAAATTAAATTTTAAAAAGTTTATTCAAGTTCTTTGGGATATAAAATATTTTTGGTCTTTCCGTCTTCTGCAAAAACAAATACATTTTTCGGCTGTCTCGCTTGTGAGCATGCAACATATAACCGACTATGTGAAAAGCGTGGATTTTCCTGAGTTAATCCGTACACTTAAAGCGATTGACCTTATGTCTTGCTGATGGCCATTGAGAACGCAAGGCGAGCGGGGAACTGCAGTCTTTGGAAATGAAATGCCATGTCGGTGGAAATGATGGCAATACGTGACTCGTAAAATCATTTTCTTTAGTGCTCCACCGGTAGATTTACCAATTGATGTGCCTTTAGGAGACGGAGAAAGCAACAGCAACCGCAAGCAGGGCAACAATATTGTTAATTATATATTTCTTAAATGTAATAGAGAACAGTTACAATCTATGCACAAATAAATTACGTATTATTTAACAGTTTTTAATTAGTGCTTTGCTGATATATCTACCAATTGCACCCATTTGGTTTCTTTTGCCATCGCTACCATGGAAATCACGAAGAAGATGTGCACTTTGCTTTCTATTCACACAGGTTACCCAGCCTACCCATACAGTCAGCCATCTTTATTTGCACGGTCATGAACCCCCTAGCAAGAAATGTACTTTATAAAATATGGCGGCGTGTTCTCATCCTCCTATATACAGTATTTCTTACCATATTATCAAAATACGCAGTAAGTCGCTGTCACCCAGTGACTATCTGTCCATCAAATTCGATCCAATATTGGTGCGGCTTTGTAATTAAATTACTTCCAAAACCCTCTCAAAAGTAATAAGAACAAATTGTGAAATTTTCTGCGAAATCGGTCCAGAGCTTTTCAGTTCACTGTTTTAATGTACATTTTTGTTTTTCGATATATTATTCTGTCATGAAATATTTGAACACTGCATATTTTATTTTCAAGTAATTGTTTGTAGTACCGGTACTTCAGTTTTTGTTGTTGTTTGATGTTTTGCATTTCGTTTTTAACTACTGTAAGTAAGCATTCCACTGCGATATCTCCATACTTCAATGCATTTTAAGTAATAATATAAAACGCTAACAAATTTGCAGGAGAATCACCGTCACCCATCAAATGGTTTAGACGTTAACCCTTTTAGGGTGAAATTTTGAAAAGCGCTCTGGCTCGTAATCTATTTCAATTTTTCATGACGTGTTAATATACCGAATAATACCAATCTGACCTTGACGACTCCTTACACATGTAGATATTTGTATTCCTTGTCAAACAAAATTGACATCATTTCACATCTACATAGTAGAGTACATATTTTCAAAAATGCTTTACTATCCTTTGCATATTTCATAAAAGAATTGCACTCTCCAAATTTCAGGTTACTTTTTTTTTACTTAGTAGTTTAACGTCCTACTGACACACCGAAGGTTTTACGGCAACGCATGGATGAAAAGAGGGTTAGTAGTGGTATGATTTGCTGCCGTTGCTTTAATTATGGTACAGCTCCAGCAGTTACCTGATATGGAAATGGGGAAGTCATGCAAAACTATCTCCAGTGCTATCGACCGTGGAATTCGGTAATGATTATGATGAATCTTGTTCTTTAGAGGGGCCTTACATCTAAGGTCATCGGCCCCTAACTGTGGAATTCGTACCCACTCTCTTCCGAATAGACGCTCACAGCTACGTGACTCGAACGATGCGGCGAACTCGCTCGTTTTCACGATTCTGGGTAGAGAGGTTTCGACTGAGTGTGATTTTGTCGGTCACCTTAGTTTTATATACATATTCCTATTTATATTGGCCAATGCTTCCCGTTAATCCAATTGGATTTAATTTTCTGAATCAGTGTGTTTATTTATAACTAGTTTATTGAATTATTTTTCTTGATGCTCAGGTTTTCCTAAGATTTCTCCATCTTCAAAGGGAGATTTATCCGTACTCTGTGAAGGAGCTGTATTTATTGAGCAGAGGAGACTACACAACCCATGTTCATTAGTATGTTTTGCAGAAACGATTAGCATTTCAGTCACTTAGGTTCATCATGTGTCAAGTTGGCTAGTAGACACTGGGTCCTCCATGGGCACTTGTTCCAAGCGTGATGGCATCGACGCGTATAAGGCACGAATGACGTCCTGGGGTATAGCCATCCATGTTGCATTCATCTGGCTCCACAGTTTATCTTTGGTGGTTGGCACTGGGTCAGCGCCGCACACGTCGTTCCACCATATCCCACCCATTTTTGACTGGCTAAAGTCCGGTGATCGGGTCGGCCAGAGCAACAGTCTGACATCTTGTGACAACGAGAAGGCACATGTTCATGCAGCAACATGCGGTCGCGCATTGTCCTGCAGATATATGACGTCTGGGCTGTCATGCAAACAGAGTATGACTACGGACCGCAGGATGTCATTCACGTACTCGTAGAACCCTGGACACGCAACAACTATGATTTGTGGTTTACCAAATAGCACCCCCACATCATAAGGCCTTGAGTTGACGCTGTATGTCGTGTGCGAATGCAGTCAATGCGATAACTCTCCCCCTGTCTGTGGCGAACCAAAATGCGGCCACCATTTTCAAATTTTCAAACAAACAGAACATGGATTCGTCCGAAAACACTATCTGCTGCCATTCCTCTCTCCAGTGGCATCGTTCCTTACACCATTTTAGACTGACATGTTTGTGCACAGTAGTCAAAGATAGGTGGAGTAGTGGACGACGCGCCGGTAACCCAGACCGTAATAAACGGCGATGGACTGTCACTCCTGATAGTGTACGATGTGTCCACTGTTCCACTGTAGCACAAGAGGCGAGGAGGACGAAGATCTGTCCTGCAATTCCATTCGGATGGGATGTCGATCTTATCGGGGGTGGTCTGGGTGGTGCCACCAGACGTATCTCGTCGTGTTCTACGCCCTTCTCTTAACCATTCTGTACACACCCGTTGCTCTGCCGATACACTTCGCCCCACACGACAAGCAATTTCCCGGATGGATGGATCACGTTCCCTCATGCCAATAATACGCCTTCTTTCAAACTCATTCATTTGACGGTACGGTTCTCGCATACGTCTGCGAGGCATCCTGCACGTTGGCTCAAGTCACACTGATCCATTTCCTTCGGTTTATAGCGACAACGAGAGCTGCAGACACATTTCACCTGTCGGTCGACATGGTTCAAATGCTAATCATTTTTTCGAACATGCTAAGGCTCATGTCCTATGATTATGTACTTCCTGTCGCTAGTCTTTCAAGGTGCCTGGTTTTTATGAAAATGCGGGTATGATTATGATCTCTCTTCCAATTTATATTTCAACACAAATATTTCTTACGTAAATAGTAATAATGGAGTTTATTTTGTTATTCCTATTCTATAATTTACAAATTTGGCATCTTCCAAAACGATGCGAAATGAATCTGTTGTATAATATCTGAATGCAATCAGGAATTGCAGCATTTGATATAAAGGTGAATGTCTTCCCGTAGCGTACTTTACCACTCTGATATATCTTCAAGTACTTTTCTCATGACAGGCTTCAATAACCTTTACCGCTCCAAAACTGTTTTTCTGTGAAAGAACAATTCTGTTAACAATTCAGATAAAGCCTGTCGCCAAAACTTTACGCTTTATATGTGAACGATCTCCCTTTGATGCCAGGAGACGAAATTCAACTATTTGCAGATGACGTCGCAATTCATTCCGCACAGCGATGCCTACGAGATACAGCTTCGAAAATACAAATCAGGATAAATACCTTTTGTAAATGGTGCATTACCAACAAAATTAAAAATCAACCCGGAAAAATTCCAGGCGATTCTCTTCACGAAGAAAAGACCGAGTCTTGGTCATCTTAAAATTAGAAAATGTGAGTTATCATGGCCGAGGGAAGTCAAATACCTTGGACTCACTCTGGAAAAGTCACTGGCGTGGAAGTGAAATATAGACCAGGCTTTATTGGGTGTACACGCCAGAGCGGCGGCACTCCGTCCTCTGCTATATAGTAAACAATTTAGCGATTCCATCTAGCACACTTTCTACATGTCTTGTATCAGACCCATTCTCCTGTTCGGCTGTGAGGCCTGGTATTATATTCCACGGACACCGTTCCGTCGTCTGCAGACATTTAAAAACAAACTGCTTTGCCGAATGACCTACTCCCCATGGTAAAAACCCAATCAGGAAATTCATAGGGAACTGCAAGTCTCTACTATTAACCAGCAAATTTTGGAACTTATTAGGATGACCAAGATTCGGATAGATTTAGCCCATTCCAAATTTGATATCATTGACTTTCTAAAAATGGTACATAGGATCAAGAACCTACAAACATCGAGAGCCTTGGCTCCTATATAAGAAAATTTAATGTTTCGAGTTTCAAAATTAAATTCTATATCTTAAAAAATCAAACTTCACTTTCTAAGCCGACCCGTTTTCCACAGTTATCATGACCTAGCGCTAAGGGGTTTCAGGTCTGACTTTCTGAAATCCCCGGTGAGACTGAGTGATTTATCCTCACTAGAGTAGCACTGGCGATTTCTGCACTCATTGGCAATTCCACGGACACTGATGAGTTAAAGAGCATTATATTAACTCTGGGGCTCCCACGCATTTGATCCCACTTGAAAAAAATGACGATGGTCCTCGTTCCTCTCTGCCAGAACCATAGCTCTGCACATGTACAACTGCGGTGAGATGCCGAATGATCCCCGTGCAGTTGGCGCACACACCAGCACTTCCATCGGTGCCGTATAAGCCGTTTGGTGGGGGTCGATAGAACCGCAGTTGCAGAGTACCGAGAACCCACAGGTAAACTGGTAGTGGCCCCATCTCCCACAACATACACTGCTAGATCTGTTGAGGGGTATGTTTTGATCTCACCTGACTGCTGCTTCCCGGCGAGGTCCTATCCTGATTTAACCATCTGACGCTGCCCAAGCCCCTTATATACCCAATCATGCCTAAAAACACAGCCACGTGGTGAGACAACACTAATGCACTCTGGTGGCCGTTCTTGCTGTCAAAGATCATTGCAACTGTAATCATTTTCATATCCGTCAATGGTATGCATGTGTACGAAATTACGCTGTCATCGGACCATTCATTCCAGGTGCTTAACTTTCTTTATCAGTTAGTGTAATTTGACCATAATGAAATTAAGTCTGATAAAATATTAAACTCAAGGAACATACAGTACGATGTGCTCATTTTTTGAGCGACTATACATCTATCTGGACTATTCACTACACATTACGGGAACAGCTATTATACTCGTACCACTGCCAGAAGATTACCGAGCAAGAGCTGAATTCTACGCGTGGTTCTCGAATTGATATAAACGCAATATGGACTTTCCGCGCGACATGTTGGTTACAGATGAGACTACTTTTACTCGACAGAGTAACGTTAATTTTCACAATATCCGTACATGTCCAGAAAGAAATCCCATGCCATTCACCACGGTCATTTACAACACCTTTGGACTGGGACCATAGCAAATCAGCTTCTTGGTCCACAATAGCAGCCTGCACGACTAACTGGTTATAGTAAACTCCATTTTCCGCAGTCTTCTCTGCCAAAACTTCTGGGCGATGTTCCGCTACAGACACGTCAGTATGGATTTTCATCGATTTCCATATCTCCGTTTCCAGAATCGGCGTTTTAATCGGTATGATCCCATCAGCTTAACACTTAGGTCTCCCAACTCGTATCTATTAGATTCTTATTTCTGGCGACACTCCGAACAATTGGTGTACCAAGTAGAAATTGTCGAAGACGCACTCCAGGCAACGTACCTGGGATTTTGTCACAACTATGGGAGACAACGTGGAGTTGTGCAGGTGGGTTGCCATTTGGAAGCTTGTCATCGTGCTAACAAACGACATTTCGGGCATTTCCTTGAAGGAACAAAATAGCAACATTGAACGTTGAAGTAAATTTTCCAATAATTTCGAAGACATGTCCAGGAATGTGGTGGTTAACTTTTATTTTGACATTTTAGTGAATACTGTAAAAACTGCAATAAGTTGTGATGATTTATTTTACCATAACAGTTGTTTTTCGCTTACAAGTCTTTGTGTCGTTTGAAAGCAAACGTGTAGAATTGTTTCGAACATTCAGTTCAGATATTACTGTTGCATTTGGATATCCTATACACCAAGAAGATTTTGCCTCATTCTTTCTCCTTTTGAGGTATGCAAAGCGCGAATATTACAATATTTGACTTCCCGGAGTGCCTATCCCAACACTACGGCCGAATGATTATAATACCACGCATTCGTACAAACGCCTCACCAGCACACTGTCGGCCCGTTTCCACACGTACTAGAACACAGAGACGATTGGGCAAGTATATACTTTTCCAGTTCAAGGGACCAACGGAAACAAAGTAACATACTCAAAACTAACGCCACACATGTATCGTAGTGCACCTGCTCAGCAACAAACACAGAACCAGTCTGCCAAGAATGTTTCGTAATATGGCGAGGCCTTGTCCGGGCAACCTTCACCTCTTATCGTGATGCAGTTGGTCATAAACGTAAACAAAACCAGTCTGGCAAAATTGATGCATAACATGGCGCAATTAGTGAAATGTGTCATTCATGGTTGAATATAATTTTATGTGAGGATATACTAATTTACTCATCCTGATCACAACAGTCTGGCAATAAGATGTATTATCTACTCTAAAAACATCCTAACCATTTTTTCACGATAATAACTTTCGAGGATTACGAGAAAGATCATGCACATTACTTCATCACATCGTTCTGGATTGCTATAATAAATATTTCCAGTCATAACGTTAATAACCTACTGTTATGTGCCTGCCCTGTCGTAGTGGAAGATATGACTCAGCCAGACCGGGACCTCGCAGCCGGCCCGAATAAATGCCACGGCTTCTCCTCTATTGTTCACTTCGTTTGGTATTCCCGTACGCCTTTTCGAAGGTACAACGTAAATATTCCTTCTCTAGCTGCACCGCAAAGATTCTAGTACTCCATCATCAGGATATAAAATAGAGGCTAGCCGCGAACAGGCAGTTTCTTAGTTGAACTGCCTTGGCAGTAGTGCTGGCTGTCGTCACAGTTGGTCAAGAGCAAAGTTCTCTGCGAGACGTAAAGAATTTCACCTTATTTTCTTACACGGCATAAGCCCAAAAGCCTATAGGGCCTATCACGTCTATAATATAATTTAATTGAAGGATACTTGTCCCCATCTTAAACTTCATTGGTAAATAAATATTTAACCATAATATAAAGCCCACTCTGCTGTTTGTCTACATTTCATCATAATATAAACAATTACTTTGAATAATGATGAATATTGAATTTTCACGACCGCATTGTAATCGAAATGGACTTTCAACCTATTAGGTCGTGTTACGTACACAAACTACGTGTTGAAGGTGTGTTAAGTACAGAACACAAATGGCCAACCGGACACCAGAGGGATCCGAACCCACAACCTCCCTATTTCGCGTCTACTCGCGTTACCCTTTAGACACTTCATTCATCGCTACTAGCGTAGAAATTATTACAAGCAATAAGCTTTGGTTTTTCGTAAGTAAGAGAACTTAGTCGGCACAGATACTAAGGGCCATAGAGTCTCTTAAATTATTATTATATTATTATTATTATTATTATTATTATTATTATTATTATTATTATTATTAACAGTGGTTAGTCTTTTTCCCAAGATGCTGAAGGTTTTGGATGGAGTCCGGTCGTACCAATTGGCACTTAATAGATTTTCTAAATACGGGCGACACGTGTCGGGTATTTTATTGGCAGGTAGGTTAAATAACATCCATTCAAGACAAAAATTCGTGCCCTCCAGTCTCTCTTTAGACTGATATTAACTGTTTAAAGATATCCCGTTCATTAGGTTTTATAATTAAGTACCGTTAACTTCCGTATCGTGAAGAAGAAAACAATACTATCTCCTGTTATCTTTTTCTTATAAGTTACTTGACGTCGCACCAGCACAGATAGGTTTTATGGCGACGTTAGGACAGGAAAGGGATACGAAAGGGAAGAATGCAGCCGTGGCCATAATTAAGGTACAGCCCCAGCATTTGCCTTCAGGGCTGCCGACAATGGGGTTCGAACCTACTATCTTCCGAATACTTGATAATGGTTGCACTTAAGCGACTGCAGCTATCGAGCTCGGTAGGACTCCTGTTCAACACGCTGTGTGGCCTGATCCACATAGAAGTGGCACAGTGTTCCATGAACTGTACGTCTGAGTAAATTATACTTGCGCTATGGAGTTGCATTCCTTATAAAATATATCTTGTCAGTAAAATATCAATTTATTTATGTTGCTGACTTATTTTACGATCGTTCTCTTAAGTATTTAGGTGCTCCTGGCACATAAGAAGTATAGTGGATGTATTAAAATTATAAGTTAATAAACACAGAAAGCAAATCGATTTCCACATAAGCCACAGAAAAGGCTGCTAACCTAATCTTTCACAGTTTCCGGAATAGATTCAGTGAATTCCGGGTTCACATACAACTACAAATAAAAATATAAACCTCGATCTCTTAACGGGGAATTAAACACGTTCAACCACACGAACAGGGAAAGTTCTCTAAACAAACACAGGCCTGAATATAACTGAATGTGAATCTCATTGAATATGAATGTTTGTTTGAATTTCGCCGAAGGGTTAGATGAATATATCTGTTGAAACAGAAACTTGTTTTCTATTACTTCATCCGTAAGAAATGCTCAACTTCAAGGAATTTTAGGACGAAGGGAGATGCAGTGAAGGGAGAATTGAGAGGGAAGGGCTATTGTCGATAAGGCTTGAATCCCCTGGAGCTGTACTCCCCTAGCAACCTGCCAGAATCGACATCACGTGTCAAGAAAATTGAACTGCAGCCTCAGCATCTGCTTGCACGTTCCTAGACACCTGCACTTTACCATAAAATATCCAAACACATTTGTAATAGGTGTTAACAAAGAAACGGTCATGCCCTTCTCCTTCGCTTCCACATTTTCAAGTAGCTAGTCGGGTGATCTCGTTTAATTCCATACCTCTCATCTTCAAATAATTAGAAACCGAGTCCAACCTTCGTAGGTTTGCTCTCCGTATACTTACCTTACAATCTATGACTGAGTCCGTTATTCTTCTCCATTCCGAGTTCCCTCTGCCAGTGTTCCCATCCTGTTTGTACCACCGATCATTCTCGCTACATTCATGTCTGTTACTTATAGTTTATGAAAAAGCTAATCTGAGTTCACTCAACATACACTCCCGTACACAAAAGCTGAATCCTTTCTTACAAAATGCTGTTGATCGCAACTACGAGCTCACTGCATTACCGTATCCCCAGGCCAGGGATATTAATCACTTACAAATAAAAAACCCTGTCCCGGCCGGGAATCGAACCCGGGGCCGCCGGACGATAGGCAGACACGTTGCCGTTCTTCATTATATTGTCCATGACAGTGATGAACAGTAGTGGGTACAGTGCACTTCCTTGCTGAACTCCACTCTTGGTCTCAAACCATGATGATCGACCTTCCCCAATTTGTACACAGCTAGTACAGTCTTTATAAAACATCTGAATTTCCCTTACCAGTCCTTCAGGCACATTTCTTTCCCTCAGGCCCTCCCAGATCTTATCCCTTATAACTTTATAATAGGCCCTTTCTATATCCAGGAATACAATGACCAGGTTCTTGCCTTTCTCCCAATACTTTTCCATCAGCATGCGGTGCTAAAAATTACATCTATTGTTGATCTGTTACTTCTGAATCCATATTGCTCCTTCTTTAACTGTGGTTCAATGATGGTTATCAATCCCCTTTCTATGATCTTCTCTGGAATTTTTAGCCCATGAGACAGCAGTGGTATTTCTCTATAGTTGGTGGGTTTCCGTTTGCTGAATTTCTTAAACAGGGGAATTATAACGCCCTTTCTCCAATCTGCAGGTATTTTGTTGTCTGTCCATACGGCAATTAGTACTCTGAGCAGCTATTGTATACCCTGGATGCCTGCTGCTTTCGTCATGTCCGCATTCAATTCATCTGCACCTGTAGATTTTCCTTTAGGCTTAGATTTTAAGGCTGTCTCAGTTTCTGTCCAGATGATGGGAGATTCCTCATTGTCGGCTTGCATTTCCGGTTCTGTATTTTGTTCTTGAACTGGTCTATTCTGTAGGTGGTCGAAATTATTCTTCAGGACTTCTCTCACGTCACTGCCCAATTATACATGTTAATTAGCCTACATAGATATTGGTATAACAAAGAACACGACAGAAAACTCAGCTATAAATCTGAACTTCAGAGGTAAACTACCGTGAATAACATTTCACCCAACTTTACGGGGGAGGATAAAGAAGCTGCGGAGCCCATATGTTATTACCTTTAAGGCAAGTCTAATCGACAGTTCTGTCCATGATAAGCTATCGCGAGAGCCAATACGATAAAGCGTGGGGCGGATAGCATAAGGGTGAACTGCTGTATGACCATTCACCATTGTTTATCTCTGGTTTCATCTTTCACATACAATAGTATCCCACAGCGAAGCATACAATAGTGTACCCAAAAGAAGATATGACCAAAACAAGTCAGATTCGATAAAAAGCTCAAAATCGTCGTTTTTGCATTTACCTCTGACGCCCAGAAATAATGATTAAATTCTAGCTGTCCTAACTTAAACAAGTTTATAGGACTTGATGTAGAAATCTGTTTTGCACAAATAAGATCGACAATAAGCACGGTGAATGAGGGATGTACTTCCGCTGTTAAGATTTGAGTAAGTAGAATCTTCAGTCTCCTAGGAAACATTGTGAAGGAGCATCATAGGAAGCCCATTCATCTCTTCATCCTGCAGGATTTCAGTGATAGTGGCCTTTCCAAGTTTCTTGATCAATGTGAAATAGTGTTCGAACTGTCTCATTCATCCTCCTGTATTTCACATGATGAAGACGGTAATTCTCATCTGGCTTATAACCTCTAACACCTTTTTTGCGACAAATCTCATTGTGCAAGAGGTAAACAAAAATGCACAATCTCAAGAATTCACTAACAGATCACAGTATACACTCATAAACATGCATTCTAGCATTATAATGCACTGCCAGAACAACATGGCGCTGTATGCATGGATTACAACCAGATAAGAGTAGGAGAAAAGAATTGCATGTGAGAACCTTTGAAAACATAAAATAAATGTATTTAAAGAGTGAAAATGAACTACTTCCTAGGCCTCACATGCCTGGCACTGTCGGTTTAAGAACAGCAGTTGAAAAAGGAAGATCGGACGGCATAGACAAACGTGATGAGCCTGGCACAAATAAGCGTAAGAAATGACTGGTTTATCTGGGCCACGTCGTCGTCACTCAACAGGAGAGGTATTAGGAGAAGCTGGAGGAGGAGCCAAGTACGACACTACCATATGCCAAGAAGAAGGTAGAACAGGTGTGAAAGATGATATTTGCCTATAGAATGGGCAGGAAGAGGAAAATATATCACTCGTAAGGAATGATCGCAAGAGAAGTGAGTAAAGTTGAATAAATGTATTATAACGAATGTTTTCTTCATTTACCTGTTTGTATCCGTTCAATATCATAATGACATACTCTTCGCAGGATGAGTTCATGTAAATTAGTAAAGAAAAATTAATTTTACCATTCAGTTTCATTCAAGCCACTTTACCTTCGGAGGGCAAATTACGTGCATCTGAACGTTCCTTTCACAAAGAAGAGTATACAGGGTGAAGTGAAATTCGCGCACTCGGGCGTCGCAGCGTGATTCCTCACATGCCAGCAATAAAAAATGTCTCTCACAAAAGTTCGTCCTGCGAGTATATGCGGCAGAAAAAGTACATTGAAGAGTGCCAATCTGGCAACACTGTAACCACATGTAGGGTAATTACATCTGTCAGCACACATTAGTCGTGCTGTACAGTTGGTGCAGTGGATAGGGTTTTGGGTTAGCATACAGGAATTCGAGGGTTCGATCCTCGGTTGAGGCGCACCTTTTTATTTCCTAATTTCCATCGGACATTACATACTGTAATACAGTAAGACACCGTGTCCTAGGTCACATGTATCCTACATTTACAAAATTTAGTAACGCTGAACACGTTTCAACGTATTTGGCATATGAAGTGGTGCGTATACAATCACGCCCACGACGTACAAAAGGGCGCCTTTCAAACCTGACCAATGAAAACGAATGTTCGTCCATTTCTGGGATCATAGTATGTAAGTACTAATGGTTTCTAGAGGACCTGCCGCAATCGCTGTTGACGATTAAGATGCCATGCCGCCTGGACTACAGTTACGAAATAAAAAACATACGCCTCAAACCAGGATTGACCCCTCGGCCTCCTGCATGGCAAACCAAAACTCTATCCACTGCACCAACTGTACAGCACGACTAACAGGCGCTGATAGAGGTAGTTACCCTACATGTGGTTACAGTGTTGCCAGATTGCTACTCTTCAACGTCGTTTTTCTCCTGGATATATTCGCAGGACGAACTTTTGTGAGAGACATTTTTTTATTGCTGGCATGTGAGGAGTCACGCTGCGACGCCTGAGTGCGCGAATTTCGCTTCAGCCTGTATACATAATTACTCTCCTTCTAACATACTCACATGAACTTTCAGACCTCGTACCATATATAAAATGGAATCAGTTTGTCAGAGGATATCAGAGCTGGTATCGAATCTTATTAACAAGTTTTCATCCAACTCTGCATCCATTAGATAAGCTTAAGTTTCTCCAGAAATGTAATTATAAATAATTTCACGAAACTGAGCTTTCCGTCCGCACCATGCTACTTTAGAACTCAGATGAATCAGACGTAAACTTCTAACGTAAATAATTAATTCTGTGACTGACAGACTGATCCAATGATGTGTTGTTTAAGGAACGAGTAAAGTTGCGTTTGTCATGTTTTTTTTTTCTTTTCCTTTATAGAGTATACTTTCTTTATTAATCAATCCACCTCCTTGGTTGAGTGATCAGCATAGTGGCCTTTCTGTTCAGAAGGTCCTTGCCTCTATTCCTGATCGTGAATTTTAACCACGTTTGGTTAATTCCTTTAGCTTGGGGGTTGTGCGTTTGCGTTCGTCTTAATACACATCTTAATGTACGTACAACTCATCACACTATAAATCTCTCAGAAATGAACCACTCCTTTAAAAAGTGTTGCCATCAGAAAAGGCATTCCGTTGTAAAACACAGAATGTCACCCAAATTACTTGAGCAAAAACCATGAAGAAAACCCCACTGTCGTCTCTAGAGCAGTTCGTTCAACAAAAGAGCTAAGCCTAAGATATTAAATCACAGGCCGCACTAAAGCTGACGTAGCCAAAATCGTCTGACTCACTCGTCTCTAATGCATTCCGGAATTACTCGAGACTCACTTGCTGTAAAGCACCTAACAGTTTCCATTTCCAGATCGTTCCGGCTGACTTTTTAATTCACGGCCTGCTTCCAGCATTTTCGAACCAGTTGGGTAACTTCCTTATCGCGTGTCTCAACAATTCGCTGGGTCCATTGTTTTGCTCCCCGCTGATCTTGCCCAAATTGCCGTCCCTGTTTCTCCCGGTGGGTAATCCAAAAATGTGAAGGTAAAGATTAAGAAAAAATATCTTCTAAAATAATATCTAAGAACACAATAGAATAGAATACTTCCTTCCCCAAGTTTCAGATCACGTGAAACTGGAGAGGGAGTAAACATTCATTGTAATCTAAAATGTGTTTTGTTACTTGCATTATTCACCTTATTACAAAATTAAACATTACAATTAAACTTATTAACTATTTCAATATAATTTTTAAATTGTAGTGTGTTTTCCCTTTATAGTCTATTTATTTATTTTTTCCTAGACGTTAACAGAGTCATATATTCTAGGACACACATATCTTACACTAAGTTGTATTAGTGCTTAATTATCTCATCAGTCTTTATAGAGTTATCCTACAATATTACAATATACTGTACATTTTGAATGAACCGAATGACTGAAAGAATGACCGAGTGTCTATATGAATTGGTGATTGAATTGATTTCATGACTGAATTGTGGCTCGTGCATGAACGAATGAATCAACACTCTTCTCACATAGTCACGGATAGCCACCAGCTTGGGAGAGAGCATTCATGATTGAGTGGATCAATGATAGAACCGCATAGGAAAATTAAAGAAAGCCCTCTCTCAGTCACGGATAATCACCAGCTTAGGAGAGAGCATTCATGATTGAGTGGATCAATGATAGAACTGCAAAAAAAGTCCTCTCTCAGTCACGGATAAACACCAACTAGGGGAAGAGCATTCATGGTTGAGTGGATCAATGATAGAATTGCATTAAAAAAATAAAAATCCCCCTCTCAGTCACGGATAAACACAAGCTTGGGAGAGAGCATTTATAATTTAGTGGATCAATGATAGAACTGCATAAGAAATTAAAAAAGGCTTCTCTCACGTAGTCGCCGATAACCACCAACTGGAGGCAGAGTATTCAAAATTGAGCGGACCAATGATAATAACTGCATAAAAAATAATTCCTCTCTCCCAGTCACGGATAACCACCAGCTTGGGAGAGGACAACATGAATGAATGGATGAACTGAATTTAATGAATTAATTAATTGGATCGATTGAATTATTCCATTATTGAACGAATGGATGAAGTGAATTTAATGTAACGAGTGAATGAATGAATTGGATCGAATGAATGATTCCATGTTTGAATGCTAAATGAATGAATAAGCCCTCTTCTCATCCAGTCACGGATAGCCAACAACTGGGGAGAGAGCATTCAGTGGATGAGTGAATAAATGAATGTTCTCATTCAATTCGCATGCAGTTTAATCATTAATTGAAGAAAATAATAATAACGACACTAGAATACATTCATCTATTGCTACACTTAGTACTAGTAATTATGTCTGTTATCATTCCTTATTTTCGTTAATGCTTGTTTTATTTTTTATTTTATTTTCCTTTTGCCACATACTTTTAGGAAACAAAAAAATTTGCAGTTCTTTCCGGTGCAATCAATTCCTTCATCAATAATTTAACAATTCTGTAGAATTCTTTCTCTCTTCCTAGTTTTTCTTTATATTCTCTTCCTAGATATTTTACCCTAAATTCCTCCGTCTCCCTACAAACTCTCAATAGGTGTACCTCTTCCATTATTTCCCCACAAAGAAATCAACTCGTCATGTCTCTCTCTGAACCCTTATTCTTATATAGTCCCATTAGCCACCACACCATACCAATTACTTCTCTGTTTGGAAGCCTTCCTTTCTTAACTGACATTTTTTGAGTAAGTTCACAAGATTATGGAAGAACTATAAGACTAAAAGGACATTATTCGAAATAATATCTAAGAAGGTTGATGGCGGGCAAGAAACAAATCCCAAGAGTCGACCATTTTATTTACTGGGCAGCCGACTCAACACACACTGGAAGTACACCGTCAAAATCCCGAATTGAAATTGTAAGATGCCAAGCTGAGGAGCGCGAAGTAGGCGGATTCGATCCTGGCTCAGTGCGGTGGTATTTGAAGGTGCTCAAATACGCCATGCTCGTGTCGGTAGATGTATCAGCACGTAAAAGAACTCCTGCGGGATAAAATTACGTCACCATGGAGTCTTCGAAAACTGTAACGGAGTTAGTGGTGTTTAAAACCAATTACATGATTGCTTTGAGATTACAAGATCAACCTTCTACAATGTGAGACTTCTGCCGTGCTGTTGGGTCCTAACTCTCCCCACAAAACTGCACATTGTGACTGAGGTATCAGAGAAGACAATCGATTCATTTGAAATCTGGATTGGTAGAAGATTACTGAGAATATCTTGAGTTGATCACGTGACTAATATAGAAACATTACGATGGATCGTCAGAGAGAAAAAGCTACCGGACACTGTCAAAGAGCGCAAACTGGAATAATTTGGTCACGTCGTGCGTGTATACTAGCTGATTAGCCAATGTACACTATTTGGAAGAAGCCCATGACGTCGTCACATTATATGGGTCAGATGTCTACCGCAATAGGGAACATGCATGATCCGGGGTTTTAATTAAAAATATGCTAATCTGATTCAAAATTTCGTGCAGAATTCAAAAATGTGATCAGAATGTACAAATAATAACTCCAAACATGATAAAAATCTACGAAAATGTCACGTCACGCAAGTACGCGATCTCATTGGTCTGACGTCATCGTACAGGTTGACTGAATTAGCAGACGAAATAACACATAGTGCGCTGTGAGAAGCATGATACACTTCGCGTATTTCTACTTTACGTTAGTGTCTAGTATGATTAAATTCGAGGTCTATACATCGGATAATAATCTGAGTGGTATATTTTAGACTTAAAATGAATCCTGCGCAGACAGTGAGGCAGAAAACTTATAAATGGTGTAGAGTTCCGATGTGCAATAGCACATCGCATACCATACCAAACAAATTGTTTATACATGTTCCAAAGACGCTAAAACTAGGGAGAAATGGATTTTGGCGAGCCGGAAAAATGCTGGTGATATATCGGAAAAGTCTACAGTTTATTATTTTGAAGATTTTAACGTAAGATGAATTTGTTTGAATTTTCAAATCATTTTTCCATGTCAGCTGTTCTAGTGGTAAAACTTTAAATTTTAATGTATGATGCTTTATTTAAATGCTTCAATTACATCTTGGAATATGAAAGTAATAAACAGTGCATTAAATAATGCTGATTATTAAAATATTCTCCAAACCTAACCTATGTTTTGGGTGATTCATGTCAAGATAATAAATCAAAGGGGTTATGAACCATTTTGACAGCTCTAATTCTACCAATATATCTTGGCATGGGACAGTTATGTATGTCTTTATTGAAGAGCTTAATTGGTAAAGAAATTTAGGCTATATCTAAATAGTCTATAATGTAACAAAGAATAGGCGTGTACATCATGAAAGGAAACAACGTGAATTTAACAAATGTATAACTCTACACAAAACCAATGCTTGTTTGTTGGGGTCTTATAAGTTAACAAAGCTCAATTATAATAATTATAATAATATTAATGAAATAAATAACATAATTGCACACAGGTGAAAATAGTGATGTAGGTGTTTAAAATATTATCCAACTTAGCCTAAGTTTTAGGTTATACAAGCCAAGTTAATAAACCGAAGGGTAAAAATACCGCGCGAGTTGGCCGTGCGGTTAGGAGCGCGCAGCTGTGAGTTCGCATCCGGGAGATAAAGGTTTTGAACCCCACTGCTGGCAGCCCTGAAGATGGTTTTCCGTGGTTTCCCATTTTCACACCAGGCAAATGCTGAGGCTGTACCTAAGGCCACGGCCGCTTTGTTCCCATTCCTAGGCCTTTCCTGTCCCATCGTCGCCATAAGACCTATATGTGACGGTGTGACGTAAAGCAAACAGCAAAAACAAAACAAAAAAATCTAAAAGTCACAGCACCCAAAGACATTCCTTATTGAGCGACTAAAATGTCACCAGGACACTTTTCTTTCCTGATATGCTCAGCTTGTTAAAGGCCAAATGTAATTAATGTTATTGGCTTCACGCCCCGCTAACTACTTCTACGATTTTCGGAGACGCCGATGTGCAGGAATTTAGTCCTGCAGGAGTTCTTTTACGTGCCAGTAAATCTACCGACACGAGGCTGACGTATTTGAGCACCTTCAACTACCACCGGACTGAACCAGGATCGAACCTGCCAAGTTGGGGTCAGAAGGCCAGCACCTCAACCGTCTGAACCACTCAGCCCAACTTGTGAAAACTAGATGAAGTCATATTTATCTTTATCATGTTTAACTTTTTCCCTCCACAAAGATATTTAATTCTCTTTCATGGGCCCCGGAAGTGGGTAGGCCAGTTGCCCCAACCATAAATATATATTTTTTTAGAAATGATAGGTTATAGACCTACAGTACTATGATCTTTCTTTCTTAATCAGTTTATCCTTCAGGGTTGGTTTTCTCTCGGACTCAGCGAGGGATTTCACCTCTACCACTTCAAGGGCAGTGTCCTGGAACGTGAGACTTTGAGTATGGTGATGAAACTGGTGAGGAGGGCCATTACCTCGCCCAGGCGGCCTCACCTGTTATGCTCAACAGGGGCCTTGTTGGAGGATGGGAGGATCGGAAGGGATAGACAAGGAAGAGGGAAGTAAAGGGCCGTGGCCTTAGGTGCCTGGAGGAGAAGTAGGAAAATGCGAAAAACCACTTCGAGGATGGCTGAGGTGGGATTCGAAACCCTTCTACTCAGTTGACCTCCCGAGGCTGAGTAGACCCCGTTCCAGCCCTCGTACTATTTGTTTTCAACTTTCATGGCAGAGCCGGGAATCGAAACCGGGCCTCCGGAAGTGGCACACATTAACCACTACACCACAGAAGCGGACTAGTACTATAATGCTACCTATATGTTTATGTTAGTGCTGAAATCCGATTTCTTACTTTACTAATGCTGAAAGCCCGAAAATGTACTGTTATTCTTTAATAGGGGAATCAGTCCAGAAGGAAATATTGAAAGTGATGTGATATCTATCCAGGTTCGTTGTTATCCTAATACTATGGGTTACAGTACATTGCACATATATAAAAGACGCCACTTACAAACTTGCTTGTTATCCGCTAATTTCTGCGGCCACAAAAGTCACATTTTTCAAGAATGATGACATCTACACATGGTAGATTGTCTGACTGTGCTGTTTTGAACCTTTCTTCTGTCATTTCGAAGTTATTCGCGATCATGAATAATAAACGATCGGCTTTTAGCAACGGCTGATGCACAACGGCTGGTAGAGCTCCATGCGGTACTGGATCGTGACGTCACAGCGCGCCGCTTACGTCAGAGGCCGTTTCACTCGCCTTGCGGAAAGGCACTATTAAATATTTTTTTAATGGTAGAAAACAAGGCAACATACCACAATGTAATACGTTTACGTACTATTTCATTGGTGTACTTTTCAAAAAAAAAAATTTTGAAAATGATGCATGTTCCCAATTGTTTGGACTGTCATCCACCGATCTCTTCAGCACCAATCTCTTCACAGGAGTTGTCGACAGGAATAGTATCGCCATGATGAACGTCAACACCCGGATCAGTTAGAGCAGACGAATGAGAAAAGGAAGAACAAGACGTAGAGAAAGAAAAAGAAAAAAAGGAAAAGAAAAACGATCAGGCCCGCACACTCTCTGCTTTCACTGTCACAATATGTTCGGAAATGTTCAAACTACGTCCAACTCCTGCCATAGCTTTGCTGCTCACTTTCCATAACTTACATCTTGTTCATCATGGTCTTCATCGTATTAGGATAACTATTGAAGATATATGTCAGATATTTTTTACGGTAGTAGATATTATTTGTATAAACAGCCTGCTTTAAACCCTTTTCTTTGTTACAAGCAATTTGCCATTCAAACATAATTAGCACTGCATGAATTAGAAAAGCCGTTAGCGATTAAGAACAAATATTTTCTACAGTAATATCTAAGAAATCCTGGAGTATCTCGTTGATCATTTAAAGAAAAGGTACTGTTTATTGTATATAAACTTTTTAGTTTGTAAAAACATAATATCGAAATTTGATTAAAGAATTTAAAGTAATTACTACGACTTGTAAAAATTTGAATACTGTTTCATCAGTGATAATATATGTATGTATTTATGTTATGCATGCAAGTTTTGTTCATGTAGCGTTTGTAGTTGCTGAGCTATGAAAGTGTGTATTTTGCTAAAATGAATCCAGCGAAAGGTGTATACTACTTACCCCAATAACAGAATAGAGGCATGACTTGTGCATTTAAGGATGACATGAAAAACTCTTTGTTTTTTTATAATAATGATGAATGCAGTTTCTCAAACCACGTTCAAGAATGTTCTTCAATAGTTTCTGTGTTTCAGGTGGCAACGTAATTTTTTTGCTTGTGGCTTTACATCGCACCGACACAGATAGGTCTTATGGCGACAATGGGATAGGAAAGGCCTAGGAGTTGGAAGGAAGCGACCGTGGCCTTAATTAAGGTGCAGCCCCAGCATTTGCCTGGTGTGAAAATGGGAAATCACGGAAAATCATCTTCAGGGCTGCTGACAGTTGGATTCGAACCCACTATCTCCCGGATGCATCCTCACAGCCGCACGGCCAACTCGCCCGGTGCAACGTAATTTAAGGTGTGATTAATGTATTGGCTTAGATGCTGGCTTTCCACTCAAACGGCCGAAGTTCGATTTCTCGTGGATCTTGGATCATAATTTTTATCTGAAAAGTTGCATGTTGTCAAGAAGGACTTACACTCCCGGCCAAATCCTAAAATGGGGTGCATGATAGTCTAGTGTCATTATCACCAGTTTCCCACTAGGGTGACCGCGGCTGGAATCTCAGAATTGTATGTGGGAATTTAGAAAAGAAAAATCACGTGTTCTGGTGGTTGGTTCATATTCCAGTAAAATTGAAGGTACTGTGCCTTCGATCGGGATATCAAGAGTCACATCTTTCCTCTTCGCTTTTTAAGTTCAAAATGAGCCACAGTATAGCAACAGTGGCTCTGGATATACCAGGGATAAACTGAAGAATATTTGGATGATTACACTATTTAATTCATTTCGACCAATACCGCAAAATATGACTTGAAAATTTATTTTAGCTAATTCCAACATTTCCTTGATGAAAATTCTGAAGATTGAACTTTTCTAAATGTAAGGTATGATCGAAAATATGCAGAACATAACACCAACCATGTACTAACTATACTACACTTTCTTTAATCATATGGTCCTAAGCGCGTAACTGTGACTGTAACTCTAACTGGTTTATTTCTCACGAGCTGGTGCTATACTAACATTCTTTAAAAACTGGTTTTGTGATGAACAATATAGATAAGGAAATCCAAGAAAATATCATAACAGTGATAGTGTGTGTTTTTTGCTATTGGCTTTACGTCGCACCGACACAGATTGGTCTTATGGCGACGATGGGATAGGAAGGGCCTACGAGTTGGAAGGAAGCGGCCGTGGCATTAATTATGGTACAGCCCCAGCATTTGCCTAGTGTGAACATGGGAAACCACGGAAAACCATCTTCAGGGCTGCCGACAGTGGGATTCGAACCCACTATCTCCCGGATGCAAGCTCACAGCCGCGTGCCCCTAATCGCACGGCCAACTCCCCTGGTAATAGTGATAATTAAACACTCAGTGGCTATTCTGAAGAACCATGTATATAATGCATAACATTGTTACCCATTCCAGACTTATGTATAGCACTTTTTTAAATATCTGAGGATGTTCGATTCTGGTTTGAGCATGCCTTTCTCTTAAAATAATCTGTGTCTATGAAAAATCCAGACGCGGATCAGATAAGAAATTGATTGATTAATTAATTGATTAATTAACTGCATTTGTTTTCGAGTATTTTAGAAAATAAGGAGCGACCTCTTCACATTGCCTAAATAACTACTACTATTATTATAATGTATATACTAAATTATACTAACACATTTTAAGTCCGTCAGATAAATAATTAATGACAGTAATTTTCTTTCATTGTTTAACATGATAAATAGGTCCCGTGGTGGAGGGGTAGGGTGCCTCTTACAGGGAGGTCTTGGGTTCGATTCCTGGCCAGATCATAGATTTTTACCTGAATGTGAGGGCTAGTTCGAGTTCCGCTCAGCCTACATGATCACAATTGAAGAGCTGTCTGATGGTGAAACAGCGGCCCCGGTCAAGAAAGACAAGAATAACGGCCGAGAGAATTCGTACTGCCGATCACACGACTCCTCGTATTCCTTAAACATTCGGGCTGAACAGCGGTCGCTTGTAAGGCCAAGGCCCTTCGGGACTGTAGAGCCGTGGGCGTTTGAGTTCGGTTAACATGATCACCAGTAAAAACATATTTCCATCAATAGAATGCCCTCCACTTGAATAACTCATTTCTCACCAAGACGGCTGAAGTCGTCAGCCTTAATTCGGGGTAGTGGGTTCGAACCCCACTGTCGGAAGACCTGAAAATGATTTACCGGGGTTTCCCATTTTCACAAAAGGAAAATGCTAGGGATGTAGCTTAATTAAGGTCACTACCACTTCCTTTCCACTCCTAGCCCTTTCCTGTCCCATCGTTGCCGTGAGACGTACCTGTGTCGGTGCGACGTAAAGAAAATACAAATAATAATAATAATAATAATAATAACAATAATAATAATAAAAGGCTGTAGTGAAAATATTAGCCAGGGAATGTGGAATTTTCGAAATAAAAAGCCATGTTCCTGTTCTTACTGGAGGGCTCGTAGCTATGATCATGATAGCCAAAGTCACATAAAAACAAACTTACTTGCTTGATTACAGTACACCTTGTCTGCCAGTAGAGCCTGTCCGTACTCGAGGTGGAGCTCTACACCTCGCTACAGCTGTTTTCAAAGGGAAAAAATAACACGTGTAATTGCAGGTGAAGTTTTCTGCTGTTGGACGACCTCGGAGGAAAGAAATACAAGCCTGTAACTAGAGGCGAGTCTCTAATTGAAGTTTACTTTGCTTGGTATTAGAACTCCAGGGATAAAATAACCTCTTCTCGATCTCAGTTCATTCGTCTCTGCCACTATTGATTGGAGCCCCGCCGCCATATCGTCTATTCTGTCCATAATGGTTCGGTAATTGGAAACGCCATGAGTGGGCGACAGAGGGGACGCTCTATCCCTCCAAGGTTCGTCTTTGAGCACTTTCCTAATGCAACAGGAAGATAAGCCACTCACAGTGCTCCGACAGTCGCCTGAAGTTTGAACCAATCTACGGGTAAGAGAAAATAGGTACCTTCAACAATTCGAACATGAGGCCAACACCAGTATCACAGTCGGTGGATCATTGATATAGTTTCCTTTTAATCCCAGCTGATGTCGGTAATATTTGTCAGTATATAAACGCGAGAATTTTTGTGGGACGAACTTCCGACACTCCGACGTTCGTTGTGATCGTTATCAGTAAAGCAAGTAAAATGAATTGAGCTGGTTGTTCAAGAAAGTGTGTATCAATGTATCAATACATTTCTCTCTGTGAATCAATGGTAGAATGTCGGCCTACAGAACATAACATTCTAGGTTGAAATTCGCGGAGTTATTTCAATATTTGAAGTGAGAAAAAATGCCCATTTCGCCATGTCTTCGATGTTGGCATGAAAAATATCTCTGAAATACATATTAGATGCTCGCCCCGCAATCTGTACTAATATAATAAAGAGAGAGTGCGAATTTTGTGAGTTTGCGTATATCTGGAGGGTAATCTCAAAAACTATTGGACCGATTCTAAAAATCATTTCTCTAATAGGAAGTACATTATCCCTGAGTGCTATAGGCTATATATTTTTCAAACCAATTCGACGGGGACGCGACGGGGGCAGATATAAAAATAATAGGCTAATATAGGCGAAATATCGAATTTGTCGTGCAAGGACGAGACAAAGCTAATTTTAAGCCCCTTGACGCAAAGAACAAAACTCGGTAATCCCTATGGGCCCGAAAGCCATGTTTTAAGGCCCTAAAACCGACCGCGATGGAGATATTGGCACCCCACTACCCCTGCTATAGGAATCGGATAGAGAAGTGAACTGCTGTAACCATGGCAACGTCAACTCTAGGATTCTACTGCAGCGAGATTATGCATGTACGTTTGGGCATAGCTGCCAACCAAAATTAGTACACATAATCCCTGGTGGACATTGGCTGTGTTTTACTTTCAAAACAATTCTAGGGAGGGAGGCGACAGGGGGAGATATAAGAATCGGTACATAAAATCCCTGAGCATTTCTACGGTATATCTCAAAAACTTAACCTGTTACAGACGTGAAATGGTACGAATATTTATAATCTCTTTTCAAAATAAATAAACATGTATTATTGTGTTTTCGAAAAAACACTTAAGGGGGAGGGGGGAAAAGGACTGGAAAGTGGGTGGCGTGCATTTTTAAGATGAGCATATCTACAATACATTTCGAAAACTTAACATGATACAGATGTGGAAAATGGTATTTTTAATATTTTACAAATAAAAAACCGGCATTATTTTGTTTTTCGAAAAACTTAACGTGGGGGTAAAAGGGACGGGAAACGGGTTTGAATTATTTTTATTAGGATACTGATGTCTCAAGAACTGAAGATGTTACAGACGTAAAATTTGGTATTTTGAGTCTCCTTTAAAAAGAAAGAAATATGTATTTGTTTTGAAACATTAGTTGAATTATTATTTTCTTTGGTAGTTGCTTTAGGTCGCACCGACACAGGTAGGTCTTACGGCGACGATGGGACAGGAAAGGCCTAGGAGTTGGAGGGAAGCGGCCGTGGCCTTAATTAAGGTACAGCCCCAGCATTTGTCTGGTGTGAAAATGGGAAACTACGAAAATCCATCTTCAGGGCTGCCGACAGTGGGGTTCGAACCCAATAGCTCCCGGATGCGAGCTCGCAGCTGCACGCGCCTAACCGCACGGCCAACTCGCCCGGTAGTTGAATTATTTGTATGAGGATACTTATATCTATAAAAAGATGTCACATATGTGAAAATAGGTATTTGGGGTCTCATTTAAAAACTTAAAAACACCCATTTTTGGGGGGGGGGGAATCAACTTGGGGGAAGGGGCGGTGAGAAACAGGAGCTGAATTATTTTCATGAGGATACAAATATCTTAAAAAGTGAAGATGTTACAGTCGTGATAATTGGTATTTGGAAGCTCATTAAAAAACTTAAAAACACCCATTTCGGGGGGGGTATCAACTTGGGGGAAGGGGCGGTGAGAAACAGGAGCTGAATTATTTTCATGAGGATACAAATATCTTAAAACTGAAGATGTTACAGTCGTGGTAATTGGTATTTGGAAGCTCCTTTATAAATAAACAAGTATTTTTTTTTGTTTTCGGAAAATTTACTTAAGGAGGGACGGGGTTGGAAAGAAGTGACGAAGTAGTTGAACTTTTTATGAGCATACTTATATCTCACTGAAGATGTTACAGACATTAAAATGGTATTTTGAATCTCCTTTATAAATAAAGAAACACGTACTTTTTGTTTTCGGTAAACCACTTAAGAGGCTGAAAAGATTTGAAAAAGCAGGTGAATTTTTGAAAATGAGTACCGGAATATCTACAGTGTGTGTCAAAAACTTAACGTGTTACAGACATGAAACTTGGTACTTGGAAAGTCCTTTAAATATAAAGAAACACGTTTTCTTTTGTTTTCGGAAAATCCCATTTGGGTAGGGGTGGAGGAAGGGCGGATAAAGGGGTTGAATTCTTTTTATGGGGATCCTTATATCTCAAAACCTGAAGATGTTACAGATGTGGAAATAGGTATTTGGAATCTCCTCTAAAAATTTGTTTGTTTTTTTTTTTTCTTGAGAGAAGACGTTCTCACGTGTACAGTTCTATGTCGCATGATCATCTTGGCCCCAAAATGCAATACCACAGATGTTTCTTACAAAGATTTTCCGGGGTAAATGAAGCTCAGCTTTTCGGTAAGTTTTTATTCTTTAAGGATTTTTAGATAATGTCTTAGTACAATGCCGAGCAACGATTACTTTTATCAGATTACGAAAACCACGCGAGAGTAGCCGCGGGTAACTACTAGTACTAAATAAAATTCAGTGATAGATCGTCCAATAGTTCTCCGATTTCTCTGTCGTCTGGCAGAGTAAAAACGGAACGTTGTAACTGATATTACTACTATTTCGACCTCTTCCACTTTTCTCAAACTGATGTGGCCACAGGGTCGAACTCGGTCTCATATAATATGGACTTGGCCAAGATTTACGGCCAGATGTCCTTCGTGACGCTGACCTTATACGGAGGGACTAGCTACCCGGCCCGGCTTCGCACGGGAGCAATTATGAATTTAAGGCGATAGGCTACTTTTAACAGAGAACTTATAAGATTTCTTTGTATACGACATTATTCGCTTTTCCTCCAGTAATGTATGCGAAAAGATTTTTTTTAAATGTAATACATGAAAGGGACACGTAAATCTGTCCATGAGAAAAGTATTCTCCACTGAGTTGAACTCCAACCACGCTAAGTGTCTCTGGCCCTGTACTCTGTGCTTTGTTAATTGTCATGCCAAAGCAGACTCTTGCCGGGAATTACACTCGTTGAAATCAAAATGCAAATCTGAAGGTATCATTGGGATTGTCGCTATTAAGACCACTTCACCTGAGCCACAGCCCGTTATATTTGTAGCTTCAATCAAACAGCTTTTCAAAATTGTCGCTTCCAATCGCGTCTCATTACATAACTTTGGCGGGTGTACATTACGTAACAATATAATACGCATCCCCAACTTCAAGATCAGCGTGTGTGGTAAAAAAGTGGAAGGATGTAAAGAATTTAGAAATTCGGTAGGGTAATGAACAGCTTCTTCACTATCGACTATTGTGTATACTGAGTAATATACTTCAACGTGGGCAGTGAATTTCAAGAAAAGTGGCTCCTTTTGTGTTTGTGAAATTATTTCTCTGGTCTGTGATATTCGAACATCTCTTTGTTGGTCATTTTCATTGTTACGTGATAAACGTAATTTTTCGAATGCAGTGTACTACGACCTATGTTCGCTTTCTGTCTTGGCATGATGAGTTACGTAGCTTTTATAATTATAGATAACGAAAAATGACTGGAGAACTATTAATTATTGTATTGTAGCTTGCTGAACGAATGCTGGTCGAAGTCGTCGTTAGCTCGCGCACTGGCTCGCAATCTACTCAGTCGCCCTGAAACTGGTCATTTACATTTACATATTTCAGAATGGATATTTCCCGAAAAATTTATAACGATGACATCTCCGAAAGTATACATAAAAATAACATTCAAGTTATATTTTAATCTACATTAATTACTTGAGGGGAATTATAAGGATTAATTAATTACTTTCAAAAGTTGTTCTTTTTTTTAATTTGACGTTTATTTACTGCAAAGCGTAACATAATAGTACATTAAGCAACAAGCTTATAATGGGAATAATTAAGACATGAGTACATTTATAAGAAGACCGAAGCGAGTTTTAAAATTTCCATACGACTTTTTATGCTTGACGATAATTATAACTCTATGTTTTAAATATTCATAAATTTATGTCGAGATGTCGCTTAACACTAGAGTTTACAGAACACGCGCAGAGCGCATGCGCTGGGTTATTGATTTTCCGTGAGTGGATCAGAGACCTTCACAATGTCATATGTTTTCAAAGCTTTGATAGAAGGTTATCATAACCTAGCTTTATTTCAAATATAAATTGTTTATTGTACAGTTGAAGTAAATTTGCGGGAATGTGCCGTGTGGTTGTGGAATACTGGAAGTACTGTAGAAGGTGCATTGTTGTTAATATGTGTGTCTGACATGTTTGATTTTTGAAACAATTGTGAAGCTGGTGCGTTAAACACAGGTGCGATGCTATCGTTATCTAATTGGTCAGATAGTTGTATCATAATGAAAATCTTAACTCCGATTGGTGGAGAAACTGTATCATAATGAAACATGAACTATAAGAGCCTCATTGAGGTTCAGTTTTCTGGCATATAACATTTATATTTCGGCATCGTCGAGCTTAAAAACAGTTTAGTGTGCTATATGTTAAATATAGATGTATGCTGTCGCGGAATTTTTGGAATTTTTTTAAATGCTGAACAATTCCTACTCACATAGCACAGATGTGTCTCTAATGGTTTAGTCAGCGTAAGCTAAAGAGGCACACGGTCGATCCTGTTTTTCTTCGACTTGTTTCATACAGTATAAATCGACACTAACATTACAACACTTATAGTGGGCTACGAGTTAAAGATATGCTGTAGCGGACTTTTTTGTAGAATTCTTTATGCTGAACAATTTTACCGTCGTGGTATAGATGTATCTTAAACGGTTTAGCCAGCATAAGCCAAAAGGGCGCACGAACAGTCATTTCTTCTTCGGCTTGCTTCACTGAAATCGTTACTGTTCAGCTTCCATTGGCTACAGATAAATGTTTCTATAAAAAAACCTTTCTCGAGACAGACAGACAGACAGACAGACAGACAGACAGACAGACAGACAGACAGACAGACAGGACAGAATAGAGGACATTATTTTATACTAAGTAGAGATATATTCACTATTACGTGTTTATGTGGTGGTTGGTAGTGTGGTATACTGTGTGAATATGAAGAGGAATGTGTTGGGACAAACACAAAAGCCTTAGCATAGAGCCCATGGAAATTAACCATACGTAGTCAAAACCTCCCAGCCAGGCCGGGACTAGAACTTGGGTTCCTCCGAACTGAAGGCCAGTACGTACGCTGACCATTAAAAATGATAGAAATGCATTTATTTAAAGTTAATTACAAGTATGACCCTAGGGCCATTTGGCTGTAACTAACTGCCACTGTAACTTGAATTCAACAATTAATATACAAAAATCTAATAACAAAGTGGAGAACATATAAAATAACGTAAGATACATTTCCATATTGAGGAATGAGGATTAAAACTAAACATCTAAAGTACATCTAGGTTATTATAGTACTCCCTTTAACATTTCAGAAGCATTGATTACTTCGTTGAAAATTCCATAATTTGCCTTAATAAGTGGAAAGGTAGCAATATTTAAGACTTTTTCTGAGTTTTGATACTACATAGCTGTATTTCACATAGTTTAAGGTCATTGTATAATTGAGAGGTAGTGACAATAAACGACTTCCTGCACTTTACCGTACGAAACTGCGGAACGCGAAGGGTGTTAACAGTAAACCTATTGTCCCGATCATGTACTTGATTCATATGAACAATGGACTTGGCCAAATATGAGAGAACATTATATTTTAAAATTCTAAACAGTAAGCAAGCATCTGAGTATGATCATCTATCCTTGAGTTTCAACCGCTCTGCAGCCTTGTAGTAAGATGTTACATGACAATATTTATGAATACTGAAGATGAAACGCATGCAGGCATTCTGAACTAGCTGGAGTTTGATATTATATATCGCTGAAAATTACAGCACCGTAATCTAATATCAGAACTGCCATTGTTTCTATGAACATCTTTCTCGCCGAAAAAAGGAAGATACGGCAAGTTTTATAGAAATTGATGTAATATACCAGACACTTTCTTGACCAAATGTTTTGTATGGAAAGACCAGCAGGGAGTATTATGGATAAGAATACCTAAATTCTTAACACATTCCTGATAATTCATTTAAGATACGTTTACAATTACAGGAAGAATGTCCCTATTGAAAAGGTCTGATAATTTTTTCGATATCCTAGATACATTGATAATGTTTTGTTTTTATTTAGTAGTAAACCGTATAACCTGTTCACGGTAAAATTATCCTGATATTATTAACTGGCATAGTAAATTCATCATCATTTAGTCAGCCAGCACATTTGAAATATAGCGCTATGTAGAGCTAGAACTCCATGATTTCAGAGAAGAAGACCCCCATAGAGCGATTTAGAGACCGTGGGATTATTTAGGCGGACCCCGGAATGGAACGAACGTTTATTTCAAATTATTTGAAGTCATCCAGCGATAGAGAGAAAGGAGATCGTGGGAGCGCGTCAGAGAACTTTGAATTTGTCGCGTGGGGCTAAGTGTGTCAACACCACGTAGCCAAATACGAGCACTCCAGGCTTGACAGCTAGTCATTATAGCAAGCTACTTCTACACGAGCGCCAGTCATATCATTTATTGGATAATAATACAAGCTAACTTAATTTTTGGAAAGAGTTTTGTATCATTGCGCTGAGATCCAAGCTAATATTGAATTGGTGTGTTCAAATTCAAACGGCCATTGAGAGTCAACCGTCGCTTCACAAAGACCGACTGGAAAGAGTCTGGGGAACCAGCCACTGTGAAGGAAACCGCCTTTCTCTATAAAGCAAAGGGAGCCGAGTGGCTCAGCCCTGATGATTTACAGTCCAGTGCGCAGTACGTGTCGTTCGCGAGTAACCTCGAGACCGCGTGCCTAATCTAAATGTTAAGAACAATGTGAATTTAAACTTATTACGAGCTTAGATTGTGAATTGAGAATTATAAACTAAATCGAGTTGGCGGTTTTTAGTGTGGTTCGCGCAGATATTTACCTAATGAACTTGACTGTGACTGTTTTTAATCGTAAATGGCTCTACTTTTAACGGACTAATTTAGAAGTAGGAGATTTGTCAACTGTTCTCACCTAGGTCACAGCACTGTGAGTTGTTACGTGCAAGGCAGTAAAAGGAAGAGTGTTCATTTTACAGCAGCCAGTTCCTGGACGATCTAAGCTCAAGAGACAAGCAGACGGCAACAGAGATGGCATTCTAAGGAATCGAGTGCCGGTGTTCCAGACTTGATGTCCACGGCAACATGATGGCTTAATTCCACCACGAATCCCAAACGAAAGGCGGAGGCAATGTCGGGAGACATCAGATGAGTTAATCTACACTTTTTAAGCATGACATAATATAGACCCGTCACATACCCTGTTCTTTTTATTCTTATCTTTTATATATTTTCATAACGCAAATTCTATGCCTTAAACATGTTTCACATTATTTAGATTAATTTAACTTGAGTCTAACGGTCCGCGTGTGTATTTTATTAGCTTTCATGAGATGGTAAATGGTTGGTTAGTGGTTTCTATTGTGTTGTATAGTTTCATTAGCGCCATTTTTGGTGCCTAGATTAACGATGTCATTGTCATTATTAAATTAAGAAGTTTGATCACCTCTAGTATTCGTGCGGGATATACGGGACCTAAAAGCAGATAGTTAAGGTTAGGATTTGTACGTATCTTTGCATGTAGCATGTCTTTCAGCGTGGAGTCATACCATCGAGGTAATTTTACCACCATTGTGTTATGCAAAGATTTTTCGGATTAATTATGCAACCGACCGATCCGTAGAAGAGGGTGAGATGTGAACCCAGAGAGGGTAGATTGTGAGGCCGGAATGCGCCCAGAGATTTGCAATACTACCGTCACGAGATCGATGTGAATTTTGTCGTATGAAGACTGTGTGTATAGCCTGTGAATGAGCCGAGATTCGAACCTACAGTGTTCGGGAGATTGGAAGCCAGAAGAGCTTATGGGAGTATACTTATATAGAGTACGCCTTAAAGCGACGTTAATTAGACGCGAATGTTGATTGCAATGAGGGCTTATTTTTGTGATTGCTTCCCTACTATGTGAGCAGCTGAAGCTTGTTTGTGTAAGCCATGGGGACAAATATTTTGTGTGGAAAGCAGGTAGTCAAGATGTCCAATGACCCGTGACGTGGTAGTTGTTGTGTACGTTGTGTACCGTCATATAGTAGCCCAGGCGAATGGGAGGTCTTGTCTGCAGTTAAAGCTTGTTTCCGCAGGACATTCACTTTCTCCACAGCTGATAATGTTACCCCTGACATCTACGACTTGTCTTGTGAGCAGGACAGAACTGCTAATATCCCTCATATGTAGCCAGGATATCAGGCAATGATGTCAAGTGCATATTTTGTGTTTTTCTTTCAGATGGTGTTTTCAGTGCATTGTATTGTGATTTGTGTGTGCTTTCTGTTGTCTTGTTATTTTGCGTGCGGCATTGGTAACAAGTGTTACAGCGCGTGCTGGATTTTGGTCGTGGGGTTTTCTGGACCTCTTCAATTTATCCGGGCGGACCCCGTGATAGTAAATTCAGTGCCTTTTGGGGGAAATGTGTCTGTCCCAAGATTATGTTTTTTGTGAATATTGTGCACCGACTTGTTTCGGATTTTAAATGTAAATTTTGGACGATACATGCGAGTCTTATTATATGTGATATTGATAGTGTACAGTTAATTTGTGCCTTCGTGCCATTCGTAGATCAACTCGTCTGATCATTCCGCATAAACACGTGATCCCTCCGCAATTCACCACTTACGACATTTTGATTTGGGTTCGTGACCCACTTTGCGACTCACACTCATGACATCGAATTTATTCATGTAAAATTTTGTAAACTTGTTTTATATTTATGAATTGTCGCGTTTTCTCATGCAATTTGTTTATTAAATATTTACACCCTTTATATCTTTGACTTCTCATTTAATTAAAATATGTAGTCTTACACCTGTCCTATTTGATTTAAGTAAATTCTAGTCAGATATTAAGACCCACTTTACAACCGGACGTTGCACGCAGCATCTCCGCTGAGCTAGGCCAACATTTAGAGGATAGGGTAAGGTACAATAGCAAATTATGACATAGTGTACTTTGATGTAGTCTTTGTACATCTAGAATACATGCGTTACATTCACAGATAATAGATCTGTAAACCATCGGCGTACATATGATGTCTCCTATGGCGTAAACTCGAGGCACATCGTTTATATACACTGAATGATAAACAAGAAACCCCGAGTGTCACCAGAAAGTACACTATACAATTTACAGAAATGTTGTTTGTTAAACACTATACGCTGAGACCTCCCTGTCAATAATGCTTCAAAATAAGAAAGAGCTGATAGATATATGCCCATTGTGTGTAAATTAGTCAGATGAAGTGAATTCTATCAAACGCCTTACTTAAATCGAATAGTACCAGAATTGTTAGATTTTTCTGTCCACTTCACACTTTATATCTTCGATAATCTAGAGAAGTGATGTAATGGTATTATGGCCTGTTCGAAAACCAGACTGAATCGTGTTAAGAATAGAATGAGTTTTGACACAGATAGGTCTTATGGCGACGGTGGGACAGGAAAAGCCTAGGAATGGGAAGGAAGTGGCCGTGGCCTTAACTACGGTACAGCCCCAGCATCTTCCTGGTGTGAAAATGGGAAAAACGGAAAACCATCTTCAGGATTGCCGACAGTGAGGTTCGAACCCACTATCTCCCGGATGTGAGCTCATAGCTGTGCACTCCTATTTAAATAATAGTGATTTGTTGATAAATAATCTTTTCTAATCCATTACCTTAGATAAAATATTTATTGGTCTGAAATCATCAAATTTTTGAGGAGAAGGAACTTTAGGAACAGGTCGGTTATTGGCCATTTTCCAAACAGCTGGGCTGGAAAGACCCCTGACTGTAAGCAGAAATTATACAGGTGAGCTATGACCGGAGTAAATATTTCCAAACAGTGCATTGGGAAGGAAAGAGAGAAACCATCTTATCCATCAGTCTTGACATTCATGCTCAAATACTTTGATTATATCATTAGAGTAAACACATAAAAAGTTAAAGAGATCATATAGAGATTCATTTGTGTTCATGTAACTATGAATATTTTCGGTTATTCTGTGAGAATTATTCAATGGTGAAATTGTTAAGAAATGTTAATTTCGTAATTCTGAAGATATTGAAACGGTAACACCCTACGAGCATTCACGTTTCATTCTTTTATTAAGAGAAGCTCGCTAATACCCGACCGTAAGCTTGCGCCGAGCGCACTGGCATAGTGGGGACTGCGAGCAAGTTCGCGACGTTCCAGAACACCGGCCAAGGACAAGCGACGTCACGCAGAAGGTTCCTTCGTGTTCCATTGCTGCATGAACGAAATATAAGCGAGTCGCCAGCCTGGGGTAAGGCAGAATGTAAGCAGAGAGCCTGCAGTAAAGCAGAGGGAGTGCGCGGTATGCGACGGCAGTGTGCTGAAGGCAGAGAGTGGAGTGAGTCGGCAGTAAGCCGTGAGTCAGCGAGTGTGTGCAAGTAAGCCGTCGCGACATAATTCGTCTCTCGATCCGGCTGTATATTTGAATTCGTTTAAAGACTCTGTTCTCACATAAACTGTGCCAGCTTTGAATTCGTTTAAAGACTGTGTTCTTGCATTAATTGTGTCAGCTTTGAATTCGTTTAAAGACTGTGTTCTCGCCAGCTTGAATTCGTTTAAAGACTCTGTTCTCACATAAACTGTGCCAGCTTTGAATTCGTTTAAAGACTGTGTTCTTGCATTAATTGTGTCAGCTTTGAATTCGTTTAAAGACTGTGTTCTCGCCAGCTTGAATTCGTTTAAAGACTGTGTTCTCACATAAACTGTGTCAGCTTTGAATTCGTTTAAAAACTGTGTTCTTGCATTAATTGTGTCAGCTTTATTTCATTTAAAGACTGTGTTCTTGCATTAACTGTGCCAGCATTGATTTCGTTCAAAGACTGTGTGAAAGCAGCGGTAGTATTTCTAGCCAGCCTCAATTTCATTTAAAAGACTATGTCTATCCGTTGAACTGTGTTGCATTATGATCTTAAGTGCCAGTGTTGATCTGAAAATCACGACGTACGGGAATTTGGACTGTCATTTATTTCAACAAATGCATTATGCTGGTGGAGTACAGTGCAGAGACTGTACTCGATAAATTTAATTTTCTTTATGAAGTGCTTGATCACCGCACCTCGGAAGGTTCTAGATGGTTTCATTTGCGTATTATTCCAAATACGAACTGTGACTCTAACTTTATCCTTGCTACTGTGGGCGTGCTTCGCCATGACGTCAAATGTGGAAGCTCCACATTTCCCCGTTCCTGCCTCTAGTTCGAGTCATCAACACTAATATAAACACCAACGACGGAAGACAACGCCGACGCCGACCGCAAGACGACGCAGCCACCGCGGGACAACGTCCTCTTCACGCCCTCAGGGACAAATCTACAATTCAGCTATAAAAGGTGACATAATTATTTGCCTATTTATTGAATAAACTGAAGGATCCACTTAATCATGAATTTTTCTTTCACTACCCTTCTCTCTTACTCTCTTAGCATGGGCCGTACACGCCTTGTCGTTCCTCATGCTCTCCGATAAACTGAAGTACGGGCGTTCCTGTTACAATATGAGCATGTAAATTGTGAACTGTTCTCGGCAATACCTACGGTTTTTATTGTTCGTCATAAAGCAGGAGTGAATCCGTTAACCTTTAGCATCTCATGTCGCACGTTTGGTTTTATTACGCAAGTTGCGATAGGTTTCGTAGTCTTCAGTATTCCTAGTTTTGATATGCGTTCCTTTACCTCTTCCCGTGCAGAGATTAATTTTCCGACGTTATCCGCGGGTTCGGTGGGTGTTTATATGGATTTACTTTTAATGGGACATATCTATCGTCCAACGTAAAAGAAAATTATTAAATTTCGTGACTTTATAATCGATATTACATTGAGATAGCACTTCATACGAAGGAGCTGAAATTACGTATCTCAGAAAATCTTCAGAATATAAACTGTGGAAATCTCTAAATTACATTCACTTCCTTTTATATCTGGGTGTTGATATAGAGAAGAGAGAATATAACATATCATGTCCATAAAATCCACACTCTGGGGTCTGTCCAAATTTCAGTAGGGCATTCTCACAGTTTGAAGCTATGGTATCGAGATTAGAACGATAATATGCAGTGTGGTATGAGTCATCAAAAGGTATGCTTATCAAATTTCATGAGTCAATGACTGCAGTTTCCGAGGACTCCTGATCCAAAATGCCCATTCATATTACCTGCAAGTATAACATATTTATAGTGAAATACGTAATTATACATCACCTTTACAAAGGATTCCATGAAACCAATATTTTGGGAGGGCTATAGATGCATGCTAACAATACTTTAGCCGGGTTGAGTGGCTCAGACGGTTAAGGCGCTGGCCTTCTAACACCAACTTGGCAGGTTCGATCCTGGCTCAGTCCGGTGGTATTTGAAGGTGCTCAAATACGACTGCCCCGTGTCGGTAGATTTACTGGCACGTTAAAGAACTCCTGCGGGACTAAATTCTGGCACCTCGGCGTCTCCGAAGACCTTAAAAAGTAGTTAGTGGGACGTAAAATAAATAGCATTAATTATTAACAATACTTTATACCCACACCTAGTTCAAGTTCAAGGAAAATATACTCTTGCTTTCGATAGTATTCTGTAGGGAAGGTGCGAACTATTTTACATTTAATGTTGATTTCACGTACACAGCTAATTTTCCTCCTCTCTAGCTCACGTATCGTTTCTATATAATTTAAATCCAGGAACGTTAACATCTGAGTACCCAAGGAGTCGGACGATACGTATTATTATTATTATTATTATTATTATTATTATTATTATTATTATTATTATTTACTTTGCTACATGTTGAAAGTCGCACCATTTCATAAAGGTTTACAAAATTGGATGGATAGGAAAAAGTTAGGACTTGACAGGAAGCAGCCATGGTCTTAAGTTACAGTCTGGGGATTTGCCAGTTGTGAACATGGGAAATCACCGAAATCTGTTTTAATCAACCGATACACGCATCATTTCCCTAAGGCAAGCTTACAGCCACACGACCGGCACCACATAAAAAACTCGTGCGGTAAATGTACAGTGTCTATCAAAATAAGTCATAATAGAGTTTGTTCTGACATGGCTTTAATAGATGATAGGGATAATTAGGACGTGGATGTGATATGTATGTGAGGTACCAGATCAGCATTTCTTTGAAGCTTATCTGGGACATCATGATAAGTTTTTCTTTGATATTTGCTTTACGTCGTACCGACAGAGATAGGTCTTATGGCGACGATGGGATAGGAAAGGCCTAGGAATTGGAAGGAAGCGGCCGTAGCCTTAATTAAGGTACAGCCCCGGCATTTGCCTGGTGTGAAAAGGGGAAACCACGGAAAACCATCTTCAGGGCTGCCGACAGTGGGGCTCTAACCCACTATCTCCCGATTACTGGATACTGGCCACACTTAAGCTACTGCAGCTATCGAGCTCGGTCATCATGATAAGGTACTTGTGGGATAAGTGATCTTAGTGGCAACGTTCAATGATGGAAAGTTCTATCGTGGCTGAGAATGATGAAATTTGAGGATGCTAAATTCGACAAAAATCTGATATCGCAGCGTCTCTTGAAATATATGTGACTCGTTGCGTCGAAACATCGGCAATGGAAATTTTACAACAGAGCTGAACTGATATGTCTGTTGTGTAAATATTGCACGTCTATGTTTTAACTTCTTCCGCTACCTGTGGATCTTCTTAACAAACTAAGTTACGCATCAGTTCGAGTCTTCGCCACTCGATGTCATGAAAAATTTGTACAGTTGGTAAGAGAATTAGTGAAAGCTGTAATAGCATTTTTCTCAAAATACAGTCTTCATAATATAAATAGCCAGTTGCAGAAATGTTGCAACTAGAAGCATGAATTCTTTTCATTGTCAAGACGAGTTTAGAACCATAAAAATTTCAAAAGAAAAATTCCGAACTTCGGTCACTTTGCGCGCAACGGACAGCGAGTCACATATAGTGACTGAAGGGACCTGAAAGGATTACACATTTTCTTATAGAAAGGTCTAAAGTAGGATTTGAATTTTCATCCTTTCTGAGTTGCATTTAGGAGGCAGAATACAGCCCTTCACAGCCCTAATCGGCATTAATCCTTAGCAGTCGAACAAGTTTAACTTGATATACAATTCTATTAATGCTAAAATATTTTATACCAATATCAAACTGGAACTGACCCGTAAGCTTTAATTGGAATTAACTGAAATAAAATAAAGTACACGATTACGTAAATACTGGAAATGCACAACTCCTAGCTATGCTTTTCTTATCCATTTTTGTTCTCTCTCTATAGCACGTCTCAGAGGAAATTCCTCAATGAAGTGCCAGTTTCACTGAAAACAAGTTTAGAGAATACGGAGATTGATCTTCACCTTTCTTTATACTGTCAGTACACAAAGCACAGCTCATTGAAATATTATCATCGGGACGAATAGCTCAGGGTAATACCGCGGGCTTTCTGAACCCCAACTTGGCCGGTTCGATTCCGGCTCAGTCCGGTGGTATTTGAAGGTGCTACAATACGTCAGCCTCATGTCTGTAGTTTTACCAAAACGTAATGTACACCTGCGTGACAAAATTCTGGTATCTCGGCGTCTCCGAAAGCCATAAAAGCAGTTTAATGCGACATAAAACCAGAAACATTATTATTGTAATATTATGAATGTGTGACTAAATAAATGTAGCTCCTCATACTGAAAAGAATATATTTTAAAGGTCATGAATTCTTATTTTATAGACGTACTAGGCCTATTGCCAAGAGTTTCTAAAAGTTTAAATGCTGTCCTTAACGAGCGTCGTTCTTACAATAAGCGTATGTGATAAGAGTAGCGATATATGAGCTCGACAAGAGATGTTGATGGCGAAACATACCCGACATATGAGCGGAAAGTAACTTCGTACCATAGTTGGGAATCAAACTTCAGCCAATAAGGTGAGTAGCTAATATGCTGGTTATAAATATCATAGCGAAATACACTGACTGACAGAGCAAATGCAACACCAAGAAGGAGTGGTTCGAAAGGGATGAAAGTTGGGGAAAGAACAGAGACGGCACGGACGAATAATTGATGTTTATTTCAAACCGATATGCAGGTTACACAATGCGCACGGCATCGACTCAGTAGGATGTAGGACCACCGCGAGCGGCGATGCACGCAGAAACACGTCGAGGTACAGAGTCAATAAGAGTGCGGATGGTGTCCTGAGGGATGGTTCTCCATTCTCTGTCAACCATTTGCCACAGTTGGTCGTCCGTACGAGGCTGGGGCAGAGTTAGCAAACGGCGTCCAATGAGATCCCACGCGTGTTCGATTGGTGAGAGATCCGGAGAGTACGCTGTCCACGGAAGCATCTGTACACCTCGTAGAGCCTGTTGGGAGATGCGAGCAGTGTGTGGGCGGGCATTATCCTGCTGAAACAGAGCATTGGGCGGTCCCTGAAGGTACGGGAGTGCCACCGGCCGCAGCACATGCTGCACGTAGCGGTGGGCATTTAACGTGCCTTGAATACGCACTAGAGGTGACGTGGAATCATACGCAATAGCGCCCCAAACCATGATGCCGCGTTGTCTAGCGGTAGGGCGCTCCACAGTTACTGCCGGATTTGACCTTTCTCCACGCCGACGCCACACTCGTCTGCGCTGACTATCACTGACAGAACAGAAGCGTGACTCATCGGAGAACACGACGTTCCGCCATTCCCACATCCAAGTCGCTCTAGCCCGGCACCATGCCAGGCGTGCACGTCTATGCTGTGGAGTCAATGGTAGTCTTCTGAGCGGGCGGACGCCGGGAGTGCAGGCCTCCTTCAACCAATCGACGGGAAATTGTTCTGGTCGATATTGGAACAGCCAGGGTGTCTTGCACATGCTGAAGAATGGCGGTTGACGTGGCGTGCGGGGCTGCCACCGCTTGGCGGCGGATGCGCGATCCTCGCGTGCTGACGTCACTCGGGCTGCGCCTGGACCCCTCGCACGTGCCACATGTCCCTGCGCCAACCATCTTCGCCACAGGCGCTGCACCGTGGACACAGCCCTATGGGTATCGGCTGCGATTTGACGAAGCGACCAACCTGCCCTTCTCAGCCCGATCACCATACCTCTCGTAAAGTCGTCTGTCTGCTGGAAATGCCTCCGTTGACGGCGGCCTGGCATTCTTAGCTATACACGTGTCCTGTGGCACACGACAACACGTTCTACAATGACTGTCGGCTGAGAAATCACGGTACGAAGTGGGCCATTCGCCAACGCCGTGTCCCATTTATTGTTCGCTACGTGCGCAGCACAGCGGCGCATTTCACATCATGAGCATACCTCAGTGACGTCAGTCTACCCTACAATTGGCATAAAGTTCTGACCACTCCTTCTTGGTGTTGCATTTGCTCTGTCAGTCAGTGTGCAAAGATGAACGAATTAATAAAGTTTTCTCCGTACACGACGGCAATCTACAGGGATAAGAATTCATTAACTAGAAAATATAATATCTTTTGTTATAAATTTTCACTCTGTTCTTGCATTTATAAATGCAATTATCACATAGCCGGCCCCGCGATGTTGAGATAGCCTGCTTGCCTCTTACCCGGAGGCCGCGGGTTCAATTCCAGACCTGGTCAGGAATTTTTACTTCGCTCGGAGGGCTGGTTCGAGGTCCACTTAGCCCTCATGTTTGCAACTGAGGAACTGTCTGATGGTTAGATAGCGCGCCCGGTCGAGAAAGCCAAAAATAACGGCCGAGAGGATTCGTCGAGCTACCCACATAACACCTCGTAATCTGCAGGTATTCAGTTTGATCAGCGGTTGCTTGGTAGAGCAAGGCCCTTCGGATCTACTGCGCCATGACATTTAGTCTTGGTTTGTTTTTTATGGTAACATAACTTATCCTACAGTACAGACAGCAATTACAAAGATCATCATTCGGTTTTCAGAAATTTCCACCGTTTGTTTATATTATTATATTTATATCGCCACAAATCCCTTTGTGTAGACAGTAACCTTCAAGGATAATAATTCATTACCCAGTAAAAATATTTACTTCACAAATTTTCACCATTTTTTTCGTACTTACGTATTTATACTGAGAGAAATCCCTTCGTGTAATCACTATTCTATGCACACCCTGTGACTACTCATCAACAGTTCGTGGAAGAAACACATACACGTCCGATGGAATCTTCAGCGAAAACCGCTACTGTATATTAAATTAAAGAAAAATAGAACCATTCCTCCGAGTAGTATCGACAAATTGAACTAGAAACATCTGGAAAGAGATCTGCTTATAGAACATGTAATAAGTCTGGAAGAAACACACTTGAGTGCTCCTAACTTTTAATGCCTTCCACTTGCTGTCTCAAACTTCATCTTGTGTCCAATATAACTAGGCGCCTGTATCGATGAGCGAAGTAGCAGAAGAAAGTTTGCGCGAATAGAACTTAAGGAGTAATTAATTTCTCATCAATCAGAATACTCTCTCCAAGGGAGATCCGAGGAGAGGCATTAAAAATTACTTTATAACTACTTGAATGGTATGATCTAACAGCTAAAAACGAGGACAGTGAAGATTTTCTAACATTGGTTATTAAAGAAACGAAACATAATTGTCTGGAGTGAGATTCGATATTAGGAATATTAATTCCCTTGCAAATTCTAATGAGAAAATTCACCTAAGTGCTTCATAATTTAGATCATAGACCGCAGTGGCGCAGGAAGTTAGTCTTTCCTCTGTTCCCAAGATGAGAAATTTGATCCCCACTGTGCTTTGTAGCATTTGAGGTTGTTTAAAGATATAATCCTCTCCATTCTACTTTGTGGTTTGTTAAAGCACTCTAAGAACGCAGTGGTACAGAGTAGCCTAGAATGGAAGTAACGTTAAACGCTTTAGGAACAAATACAGATTGAATAAGAATCTCCAGCTCATAGCCTACATATGGAGATTCTTTAAAGGCATCGACATTAAATTTTCATATTGACGTGAACACGTCTTATAAATACGGATGCCAGTTTGAAAAAGCAGTCGTGTAAACCGCGCACAGTACTGTCGAGTTGCGTGCACACATGCATTGGGCAAGAGTAAACGCACTCACCAATAATAACGGTTCTCGAAAATGTTCAAAGTCACACGACGAGGAATCAGCGCATTTCAGTTCCGGACAGCCTGTCCACTTTGAGATTTAAGTGGAATAAAAGGCGTGTAGAGTACAGTGAGCAGCATAAAGCACGTTTAAAGGGTCATTACTTTGTTAAGATATGATAACTGTGAGAGGGAATTTTAAAAATTAATGGAAAATTTGACATTATCAAGACATACGACAATTATACACAAGCGGAATTTCAGGAAATTACAATTAGAAAACAATGAAGTTCATGGTGATTCCGAAAAGTTGCCACTTACCAGTGCTGAACGAAGCAGACTTTACAGAGAAAAGGAAAAAAGTAAGCGTGCATACGCCATATGGCCTTGTACCAGTGCACTAATTATCAACAGTAATTCCCCATTGGATGTAGACATCGATATGAACTCCATGGTGCGTCCAAAGGTACGTAGAAGAGAAGGTAGGGATCACGGGAGAGATGTGCAGCAGCAAAGTCGAGCTGTGGCGTCACGCAGGACCCTCGCCCTGAACGAGGTAGAAGTACACCCGTATTCATAAAAAACAGAACACTTTATACGACTAGAGGTAGGAAGTACATATTTTTTAAATTTTATTTTGCTATTTGCTTGACGTCGCACCGACATAGATAGGTCTTATGGCGACAATGGGACAGGAAAGGCCTAGGGGTAGGAAGGAAGCGGCCGTGGCCTTAATTAAGGTAAAGCCCAAGCATTTGTCTGGTGTGAAAATGGGAAACCACGGAGAACCATCTTCAGGGCTGCCGACAGTGGGGTTTGAACCCACTATCTCCCGAATACAGGATAATGGCCGCACTTAAGCGACGGCAGCTATCGAGCTCGGTAGGAAGTACATATTCACAAGACATGTTCATTAGTATGTTCTCCAGAAACGATCAGCATTCAGTCACCTAGGTTCATCATGTGTCCAGTTGGCTAGTAGACACTGGGTCCTCCATGGGCACTGATAACTTGTTCCTTGCGTGATGGCATCGACGCGTATAAGGCGCGAATGGCATCCTGGAGTATAGCCATCCATGCTGCATTCTCCTGGTTCCACAGTTCATTTTTGGTGGTTGACATTGTGTCACAGCGCCGTGACCGTCGTTTCACCATAACCCACACATTTTCGATTGGTGACAAGTCCGGTGATCGGACGGGCCAGGGCAACAGTCTGACATCCTGTGACAACAAGAAGGCACCTGTTAGTGCAGAAACATGTGGTCGTGCATTGACTTGGTGAAATATGGCGTCTGGGGTGTCGTGCAGAAAGGTATGACTACGGGTTGCAGGAAGTCATTCAAGTAGGTCAAACTGGTCACAGTGCCCTGCAGACTCACCAACTGTGATTTGTGGTTGTACCTAATTGCACCATACACCTTAAGACCTTGACTTGGCGCTGTATGTTTTGTGCGAATCCAGTCAAGTGATAACTCTCCCCCTGTCTGCGGCGAACCAAAACGCGACCATCATTTTCAAACAAACAAAACCTGGATTCGTACGAAAACTATATCTGCTACCATTCCTTTCCCCAGTGACATCGTTTCCATACAGCATTGCAGTCTAGCATATTTACGCACATCAGTCAAAAGTAGGTTGAGAAGTGGACGACGCGTCGGTCACCCAGACTGTAATAAACGGCGACGGACTGTCACTCCCGATAGTGTACGATGTGTTGCACTGTTCCACTGTTGCGCCAGAGCCGGGGACGACACAGATCTGTCCTGCAATGCCACTCGGATGAGGTATCGATTTCCTCCTTGGGGGGGGGGGGGGGAAGTGGTATGGGTGGTGCGACCAGACCCATCCCGTCGTATTCTACGGTCTTATGTGAACCATTCTGTACATACCAATTGCAACATTAGTTATCCTGTGACAGTAAACAGGTTCACCAACATTAGTTATCCTGTGATAGTAAACAGGTTCACCAACATTAGTTATCCTGTGACAGTAAACAGGTTCACCAACATTAGTTATCCTGTGACAGTAAACAGGTTCACCAACATTAGTTATCCTGTGACAGTAAACAGGTTCACCAACATTAGTTATCCTGTGACAGTAAACAGGTTCACCAACATTAGTTATCCTGTGACAGTAAACAGGTTCACCAACATTAGTTATCCTGTGATAGTAAACAGGTTCACCAACATTAGTTATCCTGTGACAGTAAACAGGTTCACCAACATTAGTTATCCTGTGATAGTAAACAGGTTCACCAACATTAGTTATCCTGTGATAGTAAACAGGTTCACCAACATTAGTTATCCTGTGATAGTAAACAGGTTCGCCAACATTACTTATCATGTGGTAGTAAACAGGTTCACCACCATTAGTTATCATGTGGTAGTAAACAGGTTCACCACCATTAGTTATCATGTGGTAGTAAACAGGTTCACCACCATTAGTTATCATGTGGTAGTAAACAGGTTCACCAACATTAGTTATGTTGTAGTAATCAGGTTCGCCAGCATTAGTTGCCTAGTGATAGTAAACAGGTTCACCAACATTAGTTATCCTGTGACAGTAAACAGGTTGACCAACATTAGTTATCCTGTGACAGTAAACAGGTTCACCAACATTAGTTGTCCTGTGACAGTAAACAGGTTCACCAACATTAGTTATCATGTGATAGTAAACAGGTTCACCACCATTAGTTATGTTGTAGTAATCAGGTTCGCCAGCATTAGTTGCCTAGTGATAGTAAACAGGTTCACCACCATTAGTTATCATGTGGTAGTAAACAGGTTCACCAACATTAGTTATGTTGTAGTAATCAGGTTCGCCAGCATTAGTTGTCCTGTGACAGTAAACAGGTTCACCAACATTAGTTATCCTGTGACAGTAAACAGGTTCACCAACATTAGTTGTCCTGTGACAGTAAACAGGTTCACCAACATTAGTTATCCTGTGACAGTAAACAGGTTCACCAACATTAGTTATCCTGTGACAGTAAACAGGTTCACCAACATTAGTTATCCTGTGACAGTAAACAGGTTCACCAACATTAGTTATCCTGTGATAGTAAACAGGTTCACCAACATTAGTTATCCTGTGATAGTAAACAGGTTCACCAACATTAGTTATCATGTGGCAGTAAACAGGTTCACCAAAATTAGTTATCCTGTGATAGTAAACAGGTTCACCAACATTAGTTATCCTGTGATAGTAAACAGGTTCACCAACATTAGTTATCATGTGGCAGTAAACAGGTTCACCAACATTAGTTATCCTGTGATAGTAAACAGGTTCACCACCATTAGTTATCCTGTGATAGTAAACAGGTTCACCAACATTAGTTATCATGTGGCAGTAAACAGGTTCACCAACATTAGTTATCCTGTGATAGTAAACAGGTTCACCACCATTAGTTATCCTGTGATAGTAAACAGGTTCACCACCATTAGTTATCCTGTGATAGTAAACAGGTTCACCACCATTAGTTATCATGTGGTAGTAAACAGGTTCACCAACATTAGTTATGTTGTAGTAATCAGGTTCGCCAGCATTAGTTGCCTAGTGATAGTAAACAGGTTCACCAACATCAGTTATCCTGTGACAATAAACAGGTTCACCAACATTAGTTATCCTGTGACAGTAAACAGGTTCACCAACATTAGTTATCCTGTGACAGTAAACAGGTTCACCACCATTAGTTATCCTGTGATAGTAAACAGGTTCACCACCATTAGTTATCCTGTGATAGTAAACAGGTTCACCACCATTAGTTATCCTGTGACAGTAAACAGGTTGACCAACATTAGTTATCATGTGGTAGTAAACAGGTTCACCAACATTAGTTATCATGTGGTAGTAAACAGGTTCACCACCATTAGTTATCATGTGGTAGTAAACAGGTTCACCAACATTACTTATCATGTGGTAGTAAACAGGTTCACCACCATTAGTTATCATGTGGTAGTAAACAGGTTCACCACCATTAGTTATCCTGTGACAGTAAACAGGTTCACCAACATTAGTTATCCTGTGATAGTAAACAGGTTCACCAACATTAGTTATCATGTGGCAGTAAACAGGTTCACCAAAATTAGTTATCCTGTGATAGTAAACAGGTTCACCAACATTAGTTATCATGTGGCAGTAAACAGGTTCACCAACATTAGTTATCCTGTGATAGTAAACAGGTTCACCACCATTAGTTATCCTGTGACAGTAAACAGGTTGACCAACATTAGTTATCATGTGGTAGTAAACAGGTTCACCAACATTAGTTATCATGTGGTAGTAAACAGGTTCACCACCATTAGTTATCATGTGGTAGTAAACAGGTTCACCACCATTAGTTATCATGTGATAGTAAACAGGTTCACCAACATTAGTTATGTTGTAGTAATCAGGTTCGCCAGCATTAGTTGCCTAGTGATAGTAAACAGGTTCACCAACATTAGTTACCCTGTGACAGTAAACAGGTTGACCAACATTAGGTATCCTGTGACAGTAAACAGGTTCACCAACATTAGTTATCCTGTGACAGTAAACAGGTTCACCAACATTAGTTATCCTGTGACAGTAAACAGGTTCACCAACATTAGTTATCCTGTGACAGTAAACAGGTTCACCAACATTAGTTATCCTGTGACAGTAAACAGGTTCACCGACATTAGTTATCCTGTGACAGTAAACAGGTTCACCAACATCGGTTCATCACATCGTTTGCGATGGCTACAAAAAGTACAAGATATATACCCTCTAATTCCCTGGGTTAGTAGAGAGTGCTTTATAACTTTGCTTGGAAATACGGCAAAACAGCCATAACCTAGCTTCAAGAAGATAATCTTTGAGACACCCCAGTTTCAGACACAGGCAGAATTCCTGAGTTGTATGAAGCAAAGTTTGTGGACTAATACGTTCAACATTCCCGAGACTAGGAAGTAGCTATGGTATGTTTGAAAGTCAAACTTTGTTTAAGACGTTCGAATGTACCGGCAGATTCTTAGAATTTGATAAACATCATTACCCAGATTATCGCTGGATTTTCACACCCATTTTCAGTACCACATTCTTATGCATTTCCAGAAAATGTTCCCACGATTCCGTTCAAAATATCACGGTTGAAACAGGTGCTCATAAACTCAATATGTAATTGCTTCACAACTCTTCGTATCTATGTATCTATACCTATTTAACATTTTTGGACAATGTTTTTCTTTCCTCTTAGCAGGTTTGAGTGAGTCACGCGATAGAGCGCCGACTCTCTGAGCCCAAGATGATGGGTTCGATCTCGATTTAGTCAAGTGGTATTCTTGGGTGCTTAAATACGCCTTCCTTGTGCCTGTAGTTTAATCGACATTAAGATGAACAAAATTTCCTTTGTTGTCATCTCAGAAAACCGTGAAGTAGTTAGTGGGACATAAAACCATTATTATTATTATTATTATTATTATTATTATTATTATTATTATTATTATTATTATTATTATTATTATTATTATTATTTCATCATCATTCAGCGTAGTTTTAAAATCGACTAGTAGTGCCGCAGACACCTCCAATTTAATCTGCGTTGTTAATGAAACAGCGTCAAATCACAAGGAGATAACTAACATGAAAGTATAGACAATGATCGTTGGTACAGGAGGTGAGAACAATGGCAAGAAGGTTTTCATAATGAAGAGGTAATGGCAAATTTATATTTTAAGACACCGCAGAAAGGTATGGATAAGACTCGGCATCACTGATAGGATGAAGGCAAGGCAAAAGAAGAGAGCATGTTACCTAAGGCAATACTATCCCCGAACCTGGAGGGTTGAAAACACCGACGAAGAACGTGGAGACGATGGCTACACTCTGTCTTATTCGCAGAGACTACTCGCGTGCCCAATTTGACATTTCGATTTACTCTACAAGGTGGTAGAAAACTGAAACTACATTGAGTGACTTGTTACTGAGCTTTAATTAATTAATACGTAATAATAATAATAATAATAATAATAATAATAATAATAATAATAATAATTTATTGGTTTTATGTCTGTCAAACTACTTTTACGGTTTTAGGAGACGCCGAGGTGCCGGAATATTGTTCAGCAGGAGTTCTTTTACGTGGCAGTAAATCTACCGACACGAGGCTGACGTATATGAGCACCGTCAAATGCCATCCGACTGAGCTATGGTCGAAAGTGACAAGGTGGGCTCAGAAGGCCTGCGCTATACCAACTGAGCAGTTTGAATTAATTTTGATGACCAGTTGCTGAATGAGTTACCATAGTTATATTACATGTTGATATCGTACGTCATGGATAGCCAAACGGAATTCTTTCATCTCAGCCATTTTTGAACCAATGATGTGGGATAAGAAGGTCGATACTCTGCTACTGATCCAGGAAGGAACTATTATATACCAGGTGGCCCAAGAACACCGTACTTTCTACTTACAAATGTCCCGCATGCACAAATGATGAATGGGATGTCTACCAACTGATTTTCACAGGCGCACTACTGCCAGCTTGTAGGTTACGTCAGAATATTAGAGGAAAGAACCAGCCTGTCGCTCGCAGCATGTTACTCAGCGTTATAGTTCTAATGCACCCCTTGCAGTAGTGAACATCGTTTTCCACCGCATATTTCTAGGCTGGTGTATGGTACAGCCGCACTATATTCGCTATCAGCATATCGGCAATGGATAGTGTGTTCAGCAGCGACAAGTACACAGACATTATTTAAAATGGACAACTTGGTCGGAATGCAGCCGAAACTCCAAACAGACGTAGGCCAATGCCTTCTAGGCACGTATTTCACCGAACAGTATTAGTTTTTGTTTCATAAAAGCAACTCTATTATCGAGTGGAATTTCTACACGTTTATAAATTATTAAGTTATTAAATTTACTTTTCTGCAGCGTGTTTACAAACAGTAGCGGTGATTAGGGGGTGGGGCGAAGAGGGACAGTTGCACCCTCCCCCAACTTTTTGGAGTAAACATTACATTTTTTTCCACTTTAGCCAGCTGGAACTAGGAATTATTAAAAAAGGCTATTTGTACAAGCCTTGTTGCCTTTATCTGCTAATTCTTTCCTTTATTTTTTAAATATTAACGTAATTATTGCTGGAAGTACGCACAAAGTGCCTTTCGTCGCGGCTAACCGATTTGTATAGCGCTACGGCAGGTAGTGGAGACTTTGCATGTGCTGTGAGGAAGGGTAGTATTATGTTGACAAGGTCGTAGACACTGAGTTATAATTCACCCGCTTGCCGCTCGCATCCATCAGTCTGGCACTCTCTTTTAGTGCCAAGTAGTTTCTTAGTGTGTTAAATTGCATAATCATGCCGTATTTCTATTTAATTGCACAGGGCGAGTTGGCCGTGTGGTTAGGGGCGCGCAAATGTGAGATTGCACCCGGTAGATAGTGGTTTCGAATCCCACTGTCGGCAGCCCTGAAGATGGATTTCCGTGGTTTCCCATTTACACACCAGGCAAGTGCTAGGGCTGTACCTTAATTAAGGCCACGGCCTCTTCCTTTCCACGCGTAGCTCTTTCCTGTTTCATCGTTGCCATAAGTCGTATCTGTGTCGCGGCGATGGAAAGTCAATCGTAAAAAAAATATATATGTTGTAACCAAGGTTGAAGTTTACAGAACACAACTTTTATTGCTTCACTTTATGATATTTACACAAATAACTGAAATTTATTTTGAAGCAAAAAGGAATATTGAATCTTGAGAAAAGTCTGTCTTTATACAATATGTACAGGTTTGCAGTCTTTATATACACTTCTATCTTGAAAAGATAGTCTTTGTGAATTGACACTTTGATAGTCGAGAACTATCTGGCACACTAATATAAATGTTCATGAGAGTCCTTGTTGGTTGAAGTGCCTGAATTCCTAAAAAGCAAGTTCAATTGATTGAAGAAATTCCACCTAGCGAAACTAAGGGAGCTTGCATAAGTTAGGGAATGAAAATGGCTTGTAAAAGAATTACGGAACATAGGCAGCGGAAACAGGTAAGGGAGCGGTGACCAGAGGTGAGACCTCGTACTGCCAGAAATTCAGTCCACCTGGTCGAAGCACATTTTCAAGAGGAGTAGCCTCCGTGCTCGACGTAGGGTGTATTCTGGAGCTGGACACCGGGGCAAGTGGGCAAGTGAGCAGGCCGGGAGCTCCTATATATAGTACACTCGATGGTCAGGCACGCGCACTGAGGGCTGCGCGTCGAAGCTAGCAGAATGATACACAGGCGCGCGTGCAGCTGGCTGACGGAGCGAGAAGGAAGCGCCGGACATACAACAATATATATATATATATTTAATTGTAATTTCAACGGGAGATAATACCAACTTTACTTTCACCGGACTAAATTCTTTCGTTTGTGTTATGTTATTTATTATGTAAATGTAATTAACCTGCTCCGTGGTTTATTTGTAATAATACTTTTTTGAGATTGTGATTAAATGCTTTATACTACAATTTTCACCAGGTCTCAGAAACAAACCCAGTAAAAGGAACGTTGGTATTATCTCCCGTTGAAATTACAAATACAACTTAATTTATTTTACAATTGGCTTTACGTCCGCCTCTGTGGTGTAGTGGTTAGTGTGATCACCTGCCATCCCCGGAGGCCTGGGTTCGATTCCCGGCTCTGCCACGATGTTTTGAAAAGTGGTACGAGGGCTGGAACGGGGTCTACTCAGCCTCGGGAGGTCGACTGGGTAGAGGTGGGTTCGATTGCCACCTCAGCCCTCCTCGAAGTTGTTTTCTGTGGTTTCCCATTTCTCCTCCAAGCAAACGCCGACATGGTCCCTAACTTAAGGCCACGGCCGCTTCCTTCCCTCTTAGTTGTCTAACCCTTCCAAACTTCCCATTCCCCCACCATGGTCCCCGTTCAGCATAGCAGGTGAGGCCGCCTGGGCGAGGTACTGATCATCCTCCTCAGTTGTATACCGACCCAATGTCTCACACTCCAGGACACTGACCTTGAGGCAGTAGAGGTGGGATCCCTCGCTGAGTCCAAGGAAAAATCAACCCCGAAGGGTAAGCAGATTATGAAGCAGAAGAATTGCCTTTACGTCGCACCTACACAGATACGACTTATGGTGACGATGAGACAGGACAGGGCTTCGCGTGGAGAGGAAGAGGCCGTGGCCTTAATTAAGGTACAGCCCTAGCACTTGCCTGGTGTGAAAATGGGAAACCACGGAAAACCATCTTCAGGCCTGCCGACAGTAGGATTCGAAACCACTATCTCCCGCGTGCAAGCTCACAGCTGCACGCCCCTAACCTCACGGCCAGATCGCCCGGTGCAATTAAATAGATATACGGCATGATTATGCAATTAAAACAATTTAGTATTTGAATACACACTAAGAAACTAGCAGACACTAAACGAGACTGCCAGACTGACAGATGCACGCGGCAAGCGGGTGAATTATAACTCAGTGTCCACGACCTTGACAAGAAAATATGTACCTCTACTACCCTTCCTCACAGCACATGCAAAGTCTCCAGTACTTGCCGCAGCGCTATACAAATTGGTTAGCTGCAGCGAACGGCATTTTGTGCGTATTTCCACCAATAATTATGTTAATAATTAAAAAATAAAGGAAAGAATTAGCAGATAAGACAATAAGGCTTGTACAAATATCTCTTTTTAAATCGTTCCTAGTTCCAGCAGGGTAAGTGGAAAAAACTGTAACGTTTACTCCAAGAAGTTGGGGGAGGGTACCACTGTCCCTCCTCGCCCCACCCGCTAATCACCGCTACTGTTTGTAAACACGCCAAAGATGCAGAAAAGTAAATTTAATAACGTATTAATTTATACACGTGTAGACATTCCACTCGATAATAGAGTTGCTTGTATAAAACAAAAACTAATACTGTACGGTGAAATACGTGCCTAGAAGGCATTGGCATATGTCTGTTTGGAGCTTCGGTTGCATTCCGACCAGGTTGTCTAGATTAAGATAATATATGTGTATTTGTCGCTGCTGAACACACTATCCATTGCCGATATGCTGACAGCAAATATAGAGCGGCTGTACCATACACCAGCCTAGAAATATGCGGTGGAAAACGATGTTTACTATTGCAAGGGGTGCATTAGACCTGTAGCGCTGAGTAACATACTGCGAGCGACAGGCTGGTCCTTATCTCTTCATATTCTGACGTAACCTATCCGCTGGCAGTAGTGCGCCTGTGAAAATCAGTTGGTAGACATCCCATTCATCATGTGTGCATGCGGGACATTTGTAAGTAGAAAGTACGGCGTTCTTGAGCCACCTGGTATTTACAATTTGCTTTATGTCGCATCGATACGGATAGATCTTATGGTGACGATGGGATAAGAAAAGCCTAGGAGTGGGAAGAAAGGGACCGTAGCCTTAATTCAGGTACAGCACCAGCATTTGCCTGGTATGAAAATGGGAAAGCACGGAAAACCATCTTCAGGGCTGGCGGTATTGTGGTTCGAATCCACTATCTCCCGTGCCCCTAACCGCACGGCCAACTCGCCCGGTGTTCTATGTATATAAAACGTCTTCCTGTCAGTACTTGTTTTAATATTAACATGATACTTGGTTTTTAATCCGGAGAGGGCAAACAATACCCTATGTCGGATTCAGTTTAACTTTTCTATCTCCCTGTTTGTCTGACAGTTACAGCATCATTGGAAAATGGATGGAGGAATGTTTACAAAACTGGGTATTTAAGTTCAGTATAAGGACGAGCCGGATCTTACCTATATGTTGTTCAAACATTCATTAGGAGGGGACTTCATATGGGACCTAAAACATGTACTCGTAACTCGATGTCTCTCTCTTACAGTTTGTTTTACAGGAATATTAATCATAATAAATGTATTTTGAATATTAAACAGTTTTGTCCTAACGTATTTCCGATACAGTGAACAATAAGGAATATTATAATTGGTAATCCTCTGACAGTCCAAGAACTGAAGACTCTGTGGAACAATTGCTATGGAGATCATATTGGCAAAATTTAAAATACTTCGTACATATCTCTATACTTTTCGATCATTAACACGACAGTTGGTTTTTAACCCAGAAGGAAGAGATCAAATGTAAAAGCAGATGAAACTGCCCAAGGCCAGAGAGTGAGGAAGAGAGAACGTCATGACAAGCTGCTGACAGCAACAACATTAGGGGTCGACAGAAACACAAAGCAGGCACATGCTGAGTGACAGATCCGTCAAAGACGGCTGCAACAGTTAAGTGTGTAACTGTTAAACCCCTCGTCAAAACACTTGGGGAGATGAAAGTTATTATCTTGGGACACATGAATATCAAATAAACTATTTGTGGCTTGCCCGCAAATTGCCACGCAAATAGAAACAATTAACATTCCATGGTTTCCTATTTCTCTATGTGATGTTTGGGCGCCAGGGTTACAGTTTTAAATAAAACTGTAAACCAAAATTTATATTTACTAGCATAGAGACTTATACTTATATCACAGGGGTAGGATTTTAAATAATTAACCATTAAGTATCGCTTAAGAAAGAAAATTAACGCAATATTAAATACAAATGAATTTATTATACAAAAAATGAGATGAATCGGAAAAGTTTCCTTAAAGCGTGGAGGAATTTAGAATTTACTTTACTGAATTTAATGTTGCTTGCTTTATCCAATTGAAGCTCACCAATTACAGCTTCCGTTGAAGTCATCTGGTTTCCGTGGTTGCTCGTTCTCTTCTTCTCGATGTAGAATTTGCTGCATGGGCATCCTTCCTCCCTTCTCTGATGTAGTATGGGCTATCTAGACTAACACTCCCTAATTGCCTAGTCTTTAACTTAGACATTGGCCCTATACTTGTAAAAACTGATCAGCGTTGATCGTATGAGGAGAAAATTCAGGGATATGAATGTTTCCATATTAGTAGAAATCTCAATCCAACTGAGCTATACAATTTATACAGTACAGACTTGTACCAAATTCCGTAGAATTGAACTAAACATAGTTCTTCGTCCAGAATATTTACTGAAAATAACACAAGCCGTAAGCTTGTTTCGCCTCACGCAGATCCGATAACATTACCGCACCTAAGTACTGTATCGAAGCGACCACACATTGTACAAAAATAACTATGTCGCGGAGCGACCACACACTATTTCAAAAATCAAATAACGTCGTTCAAAGTAGATGTTCACAGTAGAAGTAGTAGTGATGGAGTATCCGTAAGTATCTCGCTCCGCACTTGATAATATCACTGGGCTCCCCCACTCTTGGTAACAGCTTCATCTCAGATCTCTATATAACGAAACATCTGATTCGTAGATCGCATTATCATCTCCCCTTCTCTTCTTTCTTGTCGAGTGCAGTAGGCGTGGCGATGATGTACTCTGCTGGTATGCAAGCCTCGCGCACGGGTCGCTGTTTACTGCCTTCCCCAAACCCATGAGTCACGCAAAATCCCAGCTTCAAGAATAACCCTCCGTATACACAAATATGAGATGAAATGAAAACAACTATGTCTCAACATATTGACCGTATTTACAACATAATGAATTCCTATCCTACATAATATAATAATTTAAATAATAAAACGATGTTATCATATATACAATATGATTCCAAAAGGCCTTGATTACAAATGATTGACGTTGAATAAATATGTTATTACAAATAATTGCCGATGGCGCATAAACTTGATATCAAATGATATCGCGTAAAATGATATTATATCAAATTAGTAGGGCTGGAGAAGCCTGGACGGTTACAAGTGTACAATATTATTTTTACCTACATGACGGTATTAAAACGGCCGCGGCCCCGAGGTTGATTTCCGGCCAATCCTAGGATTTTAATTCTGGGCTATGCGTAGGAATGGTATTCACTCTGTCTCGTGAGACCAGGCGAAGATCTTTCTGTTACAAGAAGCAGATGACTCGGTCAGGAAAGTTAAATAATCTGTCTGAGGATGTCGTTAAGCCGATCATGCGTACTCCAATATCCCCAGATCATCTGACTGAGACACAGCGATCCTGGCAATCCAAGGTCGAAAATCGGCCTATGTGCCGTGCTTTTCTCTGCTTATCGGTTGATCTCTGGTAATCTACCAATACTAAAATCGGTTCTTACGCATGCAGATAAAATGCACTCCCAGGCAATTTAACTTAACAACTGACCCACGTGATAGCATCAATATATCAGTAGTTCAGTCAGAATGAGATAGGACGGGTTCTAACGACATTACAAAGGAATGTGTACTCTACATAATTAAATAATAAAAAGTAAACTCGTGTCCTCATCCCGAGGTATTGCAGCTCTTGTCAGGCACACCCCAATGGAGGTGAGCTGCATGTACCATTCCAACCACATGCCAGCCCTCCTGCCATTCTTAAATTTCTGACAGTACCGGGAATCGAACCCGGGCTCCCGAGGACGACAGCTAATAATACTAACCGTTACGCTATGGAGGCGGCCAATTAAAAAATGAAGGCGAGTGACTTCCGGAGAGGCTTGGTGTAGGTTCTTTAAGTAGACGTCCTTGTGTAACCTGCGTGTCTGAGAGGATGGTGCCCTACCAGGATGAAATCTAATGCTAAAGAAAGAAGTACCTACACACACATATCCATTCCCCAAGAGAGAAGAATTAACTAAAGACGGTTATATTCGGTCGGGAGTCGAACTCGGGCACCTTAGATCAAAAGCCAGAATACTAAGCATTTAACCACGGAACATTCGGGAGATGGTGAGTTCAAATCCCACCGTCAGTGGCCCTGAAGATGGTTTTCCGTGGTTTCCTATTTTCACACCAGGCAAATGTTGAGGATGTTACCTGCCCAGTCTTAGCCCGTTCCCATTCTTGTGTCATCGAAAATATTGAATTTGTTAGTGTGACGTTAAAATACTAGCAAACGAGAAAAGAAACATGGAACCTGACACTTTATCTACTTATTAGCAAACACAGTGCTACAATTTCATAATCTTCTGCAATATTGGTAAAGCAAACAGAATTCAATTTACTTCATGCTAACATATCTGCAGTATATGTAGCGAAATACAGTGTTTGCAGTGTCCTGTGAGATTGGCAAAAGTACGTTTGTTGCTTTCATTGAGCAGACTCAGCCCATCCTTAGTTTGAAAGTGACAGAGGTATGGACGATTCTAGGGCAGTCACTTCTTGTCATGAATGACGTGAAGATTATGTTTGTATGTTCAGTCCCTGTGCAGTATGCATTTCAATTTCATTTTTTCAATCTGCTCTACCGTCGCACCGGCACAGATAGATCTTATGGGATAGGAATGGGAAGGAAGTGAACGTGGCCTTAATTAAGGTAGAGCCCCAGCATTTGCCTGGTGTGAAAATGGGGAAACCACGGAAAGAAACATCTTCAGAGCTACCGACAGTGGGGTTTGAACCCACTATCTTGGGGATGACCCAAACCACACAACCACTAGCTCGATTGAAAAGTTTTAAGTGATTTCTGATATCATGACCATACCCATGGTACCTCCAATTTTTACGTGGAATCGGAATCAATTTTCATTAAAAGGTATGCATTCCATTGTATTTATGTGTACATACTGTACTTGGGTAAAAGAAGCAACTTGAAACTGCATCACTTCTAATTTCCCTAGTATACTTCCACAGTAAGCGCCTGGGCTATATATTGCAACAGATAGTGGCTCTGTTACGGATCCGACCAGCCTTTAGGTTGAGGGCTGGAAATACAACGTTAATAAGGCAAGTATCTTGTACCAAAAGTGTTTCAGTAACCATAGAAAATTGTTATGGAATTAGCATTCTTACCATTTGTCAAAACATTACCGAACCAACTATTGTACGAGTGCAATACAGTAGTAAAAGATGCATGTTCAATTAGAATAGCCAGCAGCGGGATATTAGCACACGCTGCAGTTTTGCTGGCGGCAGTACCAGACTTACAAAGACAAAGTTAAAGACAAAGACAAAGTCACCTCCGTACAGGCCATGAAAGCCCTTGGAGGAGTAGAAGGTAAGGGCTTCCACCATTGTTAAACGCGGCACGTGATGGGGTAGAGTGGTGAGCTCTACGCCCGGCCGCCTTTGTCCCCAGGAATTAACCTGGTACTCATCTTTGGTGTATGCTGAGTGAACATCAAGGCCATATGCACCTCCGGGAGTGGAAATCTCGTTTCTTAAATTTTACGGCTTCCTGACGGCGATTCGAACCCACGTCCTTCCGGGCGAACCGAGCACGTCTTTACCGCCTCGGCCAGGCAGCCCCTAACAAGACCACCGTAACTTCATCGGTATAACATCGGCCACGTGATTCCAACACCATGGGTTCGGTGCCTAATTGACCCTTTCTGGCTTGCACCCGACACGGCCTAAAGGCTGAAGCGCATATAAAGCTCAACCCGGTCTTGAAGGTTTAATAAATAAATCAAGTTTGTCAGTGTTCTGGGTTACACCTTTCAGTGCTACCTGTTGGTTTCATCCGTAACTATGTTTACACAAAATAGTGATATGATAGTAGACGAAATTGAAGGGTACTACAGAAAATACCTCCAGCACCATTCACGATGAGTGAACACTCTAGTTTCAAAATTACAAATAATTCATGAACAGAAATTCATCAGCGCTTCTTAATACCGCGGACGAAAAGACCAGCAAAGGTTGTCACATTTTAAGAAACCAAAACCAGAATCAGCATTGCAGGAATGTTCCGTGGAATATTTTGGGTGCAACCTTGGCTTTGAATTCGAAGCTCGTTAGCTTATCGATACCGGTTTACGGTGCAGAAGGATAGATACACTAAATATTGCTTTAATGAACTAAGTGAAGGGCTTTGAAATGTTGGACATATCATTGAATGCCTGCAGATTACGAGATGTCGTACTGTCTGCACAACGAATCCTCTCGGCCGTTATTCTTGGATTTCTAGACCGGGGCCGCTATCTCACCGTCAGATAAGTTCCTCAATTGGAATCCCATAGGCTGAGCCGACCTCGAACCAGCACTCATATCGAGGTGAAAATCCCAGACCAGGCCGGGAATCGAACGCCGGCCTCCGGGTAAGAGACGGGGTCGGATCATGCGAAGTGTTAGCCCTCGCAGAAATCGGGAAAGCAGCCCTGTATTTCGGTAACATCTTCCGAAACAACAAATACAGCCTCATACAGCTGATTAAAAAAGGTGAGATCAATGGGAAACGTGGATGTGGCGGGAACATGGACATGAAACTGTCGACAATGGTCAGACACCCATGAAACGGCAACTCTGATACAGGAAAAGTCAAATAGGAAAAATTATTCCATTATGGTCGCCAACCTTCTGCATTTATTTATTTATTTATTTATTTATTTATTTAATTTATTTATTGGACAAGTACATTACTTCACTTCTTCAGTGTTTACTACCGTATGCTTTCTTGGTATCATTTCTTTAAATGAAAGCAACGTAAATCCTTTCTTCCTGGATTTTAACGTAATTGTGTTTGCATTGTCTTCTATATGTACTGTTATCGTGCGCACAAAATAGTTACCTCCACCAACTCATTCCTTACCCTTAAAAATAGCAATTAAAGTTATAAAAAAAAAAGGAATGTCTGTACGCACCGTTAACACTAGTTAGGTGTTAAACAGATGTCGACCGAGCTCGATAGCTGCAGTCGCTTAAGTGCGGCCAGTATCCAGTAATCGGGAGATCGTGGGTTCGAGCCCCACTGTCGGCAGCCCTGAAGATGGTTTTCCGTGGTTTCCCATTTTCACACCAGGCAAATGCCGGGGCTGTACCTTAATTAAGGCCACGGCCGCTTCCTTCCACTTCCTAGGCCTTTCCTATCCCATCGTCGCCACAAGACGTATCTCTGTCGGCGCGACGTAAAACAAATAGCAAAAAAGCAAACAGATGTCGAAAAAATAACGTGACGTATAAAAGAAAATTCTATGCCCAAAGCTAATCTGTGTACAATACTAAGTCCGCAAACCAATCAAAATACAGACATTCACACTAACAAAAACTCAGATTCAAATGTTCAGGACACACAGACTCATAAAAGAAATAGTCGAATTCTATGAAAACAGGACTAAAGCCAATACAGGCACTATGAAATGGACTGTAAAAATATAAAATAGCCTTGAATCGGATGGAATCGCGCAGAAAAGAAAATATTTAAAACAGGGAAGTCATTAGATCAACAATTCACAAACGGCAAGTTGACCAAGTTGACAAATCGAAAGAAAATTTCGAACGTCTACCAAAAAAGAAAAGAAGCCCACGCGAAAAGAAATATGGGCACAGAGGAAGAGAAACCAAATACTCTGATAGCCCTAAATCAATAATAATAATAATAATAATAATAATAATATAATTTATGTAAGGTACAGTCAATTGTTCGATTGTTGTACATTTTAGGGGATGCTAAGGTATCAGAATATTATCCCCGTAAAACAGTTATGTAACGTCAAACAAACCAACGATGTGGAGTGGTCGCATTTGAACACCTTCGGACGCCACCGATATCAGTCCGGATTACAACTGCTACCTCGGAAACAAAACGACAACAGCTAAAGATCTGCATCACTCAGATCGATAGGATATCCTCTTCCGTGCCAGTTAATTTACACTCGGAAGATTTTTTACCTGGACTTGATCTCACGAAAGGGAGCTCTTTGCTACACAACTGAATAGTGCAGGGTTAGAGGTTACTAAAGTACTATAATCCTTTTACTCTCGATATGTCACAAATAGATCGCGGTTTACGACAAACACATTTGTGTTCATTAATAATTCCATAACTGAATGCTTTTACTGCAATCAACTATTGAAAAATGAAATAGTCATGATTCGTATCTACTAACACCAACCACAATTCGGTTTAAATGATACAGCTCATTAATCTCCGACATGTGCTCACTTCAGCTATTGATCGTAACTTGTAGTAATAGTGGCGTGTAATTAAAGCACCTTGATACCGTCTGTTAAAATAAATTTTGTTTAGGGCCTTTTAAAAAGATGATTAAAAGAAGGCTGTAGTTCTGACTAATTATGAGGCATATTGAGTTTGTGTGTGTGTAGCTGAGTTTAAAATTGGCTTCATTTTCAACTTCGTTGTCTCAAAAACTATACATTTCTAATACTAACTGATATAGAAGTCTGTGATTTGAATTAATTATGAAACACTTATAGTTTGTGTGTATTGTGCGGTTTAAAAACGTTTTCGACATAACTGGCTTAGAAACTACACATTTCTGTTATAGAAGGCTGTGGTTTCACCAATTACGAAACATGTTTAGTTCGTGCGTATGATTTAACAATAACTTCATTTTAGACAAAATTTTATTGAAACCTCTGCATCTCCAACACGTACTGATAAAGAAGGCTGAGTTTTCTGCTATTTATGAAGTATGTGAAATGAAAACCTACAACCTGTTTTCCAGTCCTTGACCGGGTCAGGGATGTAATGAATGAAACATTACAATGGGGTTGCCACTCCCAAGGTGATTTATTAATCAGTGATAAATGCTATGAAATGATAGCGGAGAGTGTTGCTGGAATGAAAGATGACAGGGAAAACCGGAACACCCGGAGAAAAACCTGACCCGCCTCCGCTTTGTCCAGCACAAATCTCACATGGAGTGACAGGGATTTGAACCACGGTATCCAGCGGGGAGAGGCCGACGCACTGCCGTCTGAGCCACGGAGTCGCTTATGAAGTATGTATAGTTTAAAAATAGCTCCACGGACATAATTTGCTTGAAGGTTCAACATTTCTAATTCTAATTGACAAAGAGGGTTATATTAATTATTCCGTGTTCATGGGGTGATTTGAGATGTGACGCGTTGAGTTTAAATGAAGATACACAACTTTAGACGAACAAAACCCCCAGTCGCTGAACTGGAGGATTTAACCGGACCCGGCCGTAAATTGAACTCGGGACCCCCTGAACTGAAAGCCAGTACGTCAGTCATTCAGCCATGGAGTCGAACTTGTGCAGTTAATGATGCCATTTGTTTTACGTGTCACTAACTAATTTTACAGATTTCAGGGACGCCATGATGCCGGAAACTTATCCCACAGGAGTTCTTGTAAGTGCCTGTAAATCTACCGACACAAGGCCAGTGTGTTTCAGCATCTTCAAATATCACTGGACTGAGCTGGGATGGAATCCACCCACTTGGGCTCAGAAAGCCAAACCTATGCATTTATCAATACGATAAGCCTTGGTGTTGCGGTAGGGTGGAGCATCAGCAGAAAAACACGTTTAGGATAGAAAAACTGAAAAGCTGAATGGTCAGCATAGAACTCTTTGATTCAGAGGGCCCCGGTTCAATTCCCGGCCAGCTCGAAGATTTTAACATTATTATTGGCTCGGCGACTGGGTATTTGTAACGTCCTTAACATCTCTGCACCTCACACACCCCACACGACATCATCCTCCACCAAATTAACACGCAGTTTATTATAACGGCAGATGTGGCCTACCCTCGTCGGAGGGTCTGCCATACCACGCTAGAAATAGCCGAACGAAACTACTACTACTACTACTATTATTGTTATTATTATTATTATTATTATTATTATTATTATTATTAATATTTTCTTTCGTAATCTGTTTGCCCTCCGGGGTTGATTTTTCCTTAAGACTCGGCGAGGAATCCCACCTCTACCGCCTCAAGGGCAGTGACCTGGAGCGTGAGACATTGGGTCGGGGCATACAACAGGGGAGAATAACCAGTACCTCACCCAGGCGGCCTCCCTGCTATGCTGAACAGGGGCCTTGTTGGGGGAGATGGGAAGATTGTAAGGGATTGACAAGGAAGAGGGAAGGAAGCGCCCGTGGCCTTAAGTTAGGAACCATCCTGGCAGTTCCCTGAAGGAGAAGTGGGAAACCACGGAAAACCACTTCCAGGATGACTGAGGTGGGAGTTGAACCCACCTCTACTCAGTTGACCTCCCGAGGCTGAGTGGACCCCGTTACAGCACTCGTACCACTTTTCAAATTACGTGGCAGCGCCGGGAATCGAACCCGGGACTCCAGGGGTAGCAGCTAATCACACTGACCACTACACCACAGAGGCGGACTTTATCTGAACTACGTTTCAAATATAAATGAAGAGAGAACCGATCAAATTGGCTGCGCAGTTCGTGCTGTGTATCTGTTAGTTTGCATTAGGGAGATAGTGAGTTAGAATCCACTGTCGTTTCACCCCCCTAGATGGTTTTCAGTGATTTCCCATTTTCATACCAGGAAAATGTTAGGGCTGTACGTTAATTAAGGATATAGTTGCTTCCCTCCCAAACTTGTCCTATCCCACGTCACCATACTTGTCCGAAACGATACGGACATTATTATTATTATTATTATTATTATTATTATTATTATTATTATTATTATTATTATTATTATTATTATTATTATTACGCAGTGGTCTGATTATTTGTAACTGAAGTCTGAATTGAACTATATTTTGCCGAATCGAAGATTGTATTAATAGTCCAACCACACTTCAGCAAAAATGTTTCATTAAACCTTCCAGCCCTAATGCTGCTTTAATTAGAGAACTTGCTAACAATCAACCTGTGTCGCTACACAAGTAAAAAGCGATAACACCCACGAACTGGCGCTCCATTCGTATGCACCCATTGTTCCGTTCGCAGGTCATTAGTATGCGCTTCTGTACCCACGGTCAGTACGTGACATTATCGTGTATTCGCTGCCATTTCCTAATTACAGCAGTATTTTACTTTAAATAATAGTAGCATTTAGTCGTAAGCATACTTAACAAGTGGATGACAATTTCCAAATCTCCACTACTGAAAAACCCCATAATTATTACAGGAAGTTGTGCTCACTTCATTTACATTACTTCATCATAATTTACAAAGACGATGAAACGCTCAAACTGCTTGTGAATTATAGTTATTTAAGACTTTGCAAATATATATTATTAATTGTAACTTGAGTGTATCAATGTAGAGGAGGCTACGGTAAATCTGCAGTCTTTACTGCCATATCATTCCCGCAGGAGTATAATTTTTTTTTTTTTTTTTTTTTTTTTTACAAGTTCCTCTTACGTCCTCTGACACAAATAGATCTTTTAGTACGATGGGATATTAAAGGGCTAGGATTCGAAAGGAAACGGCCGTGGCCTTTATTAAGGTACAGCTCCAGCATTTGCCTGGTGTGAAATTGGCAAACCATGGATAACCTACTTTAGGGCTGCCGAGAGTGAGACTCGAACTCGCTATCTCCCGGGAGTAGAAGATCGCTTTAATACGTTCTCTAAACATCTTTTACTCTGGTGATAAAGTTTGTCAATTCTGCAGTGTTAGCATCAAGAAACTTCGGTACCTGTTCTGTTTACTGTTTTAAGTTGAATACTTCTACAGTACTACAAGCAGTTGTGGTTAGCCGGTTCGAGTCCCGTAGTCTGAAAATTTTTCACCATCAGAATGTTGGCCAGCGGGGTAAAAGAGGTGGTGGTATACAATTTCCAATCACTAGATTGCGTACTAAAATCAAGGGTTGAATTCAAACTTTTTCGCGTTGTCCATATGGACTGATGGCATATGACACTGTTAATGGTGATTCGTCCATGGGTTGGAGACGATAAGCCTTGGTGCTATTCGACAAGATTAGGCTATGTGCCAACCCCGGGTTTTCCCTCTCCCTTCTTACTATCAAATAACACGTCCTTCATTCATTTCATTTCAATAACTCCTACGATAAAGTTGACATCAGTAAGAGCATCCGGTCTTAAAAAGTACAGAAATGAGGTAAGGGTAGGACATACATAACAATTAAGTTCTTTCTTTCTTTTTTTCTTTCTGGAGTGTAAACAGATTAAGAAAGAAATCTGTTTACCCTCCAGGGTTGGTTTTTCCCTCAGACTCAGTGAGGGATCCCACCTCTACCGCCTCAAGGGCAGTGTCCTGGAGCTCCAGACTGTTGGTAAAATGATAAAACTGGGGAGGAGGACCAGTACCTCATCAAAACTGCCTCGCCTGCTATGCTTAACAGGGGCCTTGCGGGGATGGGAAGATAGGAAGAGATAGACAAGGAATATGGAAGGAAGCGGCCGTGGCCTTAAGTTAGGTAGCATCCCGGCATTTGCCTGGAGGAGAAAAGGGAAACCACGGAAAACCACTTGGGAAAACACGGAAAACCACTTCGAGGATGGCTGAGGAGTGAATCGACCCCCCCCCCCCTCTACTCAGTTGACCTCACGAGGCTGAGTGGACTCCGTTCCAGCCCTCGTACCACTTTTCAAAGTTCGTGGCAGAGCCGGGAATCGAACCCGGGCCTCTAGGGTTGGCAGCTAATCACACTACACCACAGAGGCGGAACAGTTAAGTTAATTAATTAAACATATATTTGAAGTTCTAAGTAAACATAGTGTAATTAAGATTTGCTCCAATGTATAGGTATTATTTTGACATTCTCAAAATGCATCCTACTTCTAATATTGCCTTAATATTGCGGAGTTACGAAGTAGTTGAGTCTCCGACGCGGGTGGGCGCCATTTGTCGTGTATAGGAAAGTGCGTGTTATTGTAGTGGAGGATAGTGTCGTGTGTGATGTGTGAGTTGCAGGGTTGTTGCAGACAGTATAAATACCCAATCCCCAAGCCACGGGAATTAATAATTTAGAGTTAAAATAGACATAAATTAATGACGCACTTGTAGACACGCTAAAATCTTAACTCTGTGCCAGTGAATTTACAGCTTCAAGATCACTAGGAAATCGAGTGTTCCTAAAACTCCCCAAATTAACCGAGCTGTAAGGTTCGTAACTGAAGCTCAGAAGCAAAACAGGATATGTATGCATATGCATTTTCATCCAATGAGGAGCTTCCTATGGAAATGAAAATCCTCAACCTTTTTCCAGTCATTCGACCGGGTCCGAAATGGAGTGAATGAAGCCCCTATCTAACGGCGAGGATAGGAAATGTGCCGGCTGCCGAGGGCTGTCCCACTCCTGTCCCAAAAATACACGAATAACAGATGAAATGATACTGGAGAGTGTCGGTGGAGTGAAAGATGACAGTAAAAACCAGAGTACCGGGAGAAAAATCTGTCCCGCCTCCGCTTTGTCCAACACAAATCTCACACGGAGTGACCGGGATTTGAATCACGGAGATGCCGGCGTGCTGTCGCCTGAGCCACGGAGGCTCCTTCTTTCCTACACAAAAGTGAAAATAGACATGTATTAATAAAGCACTTGCAGACACCCTTAACTCTGTGCCACAGAACGTTACAGCCTCAAGGTCACTAGAAAATCGAATGTTCTTAAAACTCCCCGAATGAACCGAGCTGCAGGCCTCGTAATTGGAGCTCAGAAGAAAAACAAGATTTGTATGCAAGCATAATCACATTTTCATCCAATGGGGAACTTTCTATCCAAAGCTATATTCTATCGCTTTTGTGGAATTAAACGTTCCAACATCAAACCTCAAGAAAGTGTTAAGGGACAGTTTCAAAATATTAAGCGCATTATGAAATCGGAATTGAGATCTGGCTACTTGGCTTAACGGTCAATGTACTGACATTCGATTTCAAAGAGCCTGGGATTTGTTTCCTGGCAGGGCCCAGAATTCCTCTAGTTCGAGAACTGGGCGGTTTTACTCTTCTTAATTCAGTTTTGTTCATCCACACAAAACACACCAGAGTATCATACATCACAGAATCACATAAAAATAAAAACATCCCACCCCATGATGTCCGCGTCAGGAAGGGCATCCGGCCATAGACTGAGCCAAATCTACACCAAGTGTCAAAGACTATAATTAATGAAAGGTCACGTTTATGAAGAGAAGAATAAGTTTATACCTATAATTGAGAAATGAATTTGGGCTGAGAAGCCAGCACTTGTACCGTCTGTGCCACACAATCCAGTCCCCGGGTTGTTTTTCGTCTCCTCAACCAAACGTGTCGACCCGTAATGCAGCTAGATAAGGGTATGTGGGTTAGTAGTGTCTTTCGACACGTCCAGGAGACATTGTACTAGGAGCCACCAACTAAGTGCATTATCGTGTAGGCTTTAGTACCTCGCCTGCGCGGACCGGTCCTTCAAGAGGCGATGTGCAGCAGGCGCAGCGGGAATGCATCAGGTGATAACTGGGGCATCTTGCAGGCCACCAACTCAATGCACTATTATGTAGGCTCTAGTACCTCGCCTGCGCGGACCGGTCCTTCAAGAGGCGATGTGCAGCAGGCGCAGCGGGAATGCATCAGGTGATAACTGCGGCATCTTGCAGGCCACCAACTCAATGCACTATTATGTAGGCTCTAGTACCTCGCCTGCGCGGACCGGTCCTTCAAGAGGCGATGTGCAGCAGCCGCAGCGGGAATGCATCAGGTGATAACTGCGGCATCTTGCAGGCCACCAACTCAATGCACTATTATGTAGGCTCTAGTACCTCGCCTGCGCGGACCGGTCTTTCAATAGGCGATGTGCAGCAGGCCCAGCGGGAAATGCATCAGCTGATAACTGTGACATTATGCAGGCCGCCGATTCATTGGACTATCGTGTAGGCTGTAGTAACTCGCCTACGCGGTTCTGTCCTTCAAGAAGCGATGTGGATCAGGCCCAGCGGGGAATACATCTTGCAACTACTGACTCTGTATCATTATGTTAATAAGTGCCATTAAACATAGTACTCCATTCCTCTTACTGTAGTTTAGAACAGAAAACCTGTTTCTGTTATGAAGTATTGTCGTGAACGTGAACATATTGATCCCTTTCGTGGGATATTATTTAAAAGATCTAGATTAATATGAAATTACTAAAGATGCACAGCGTAGTTGGAACTATGCCAAATAAGATTCATTTGTGTCTTAATTTCCTGTATGTTTTCTAGACTGCGCAGCCTTTGTAAGGCTGACCTTCCGACGAGGATGGGCGCCATTTGCCGCGTATAGCAAAATGCGTGTTATTGTAGTGGAGAATAGTGTTATGTGTGATGTGTGAGTTGCGGGGATGTTGGAGACAGTAGAAATACCCAGTCCCCAAGCCACGGGAATTAACAATTTAGACCTCCGACTCAGCCGGAAATCGAACCCGGGGCCCTCTGAACTGAAGGCGACTACGCTGAGAATTCAGCCATTGCCTTAATACATATATAACATAGAAAAGTAGTCCTTCATTCAAGAACCGCAAACTAAATTACTGTATTAAAATTCGATCTAAAATGACAAATTTAATGCAAATAAATAAGCTGTCTTAACTCACAATTGTTGTCCCAGTAACAACAACGTAATTATTCCCTTTACTTATTGCTCTATCAACCAACCCACCTCTGTGCGCTGCAGAGTATGAGCTGTCTCCGCCCACATGCACGAACACCATTGCTCAGCCGCCAACGAGAAGCACATAACAGTAGGCGATGTTTGTTCTATACAGATAATATGGCATCATACCAATATTTGTGTGCCGTATTCTGGCAACAGGGGGGGGGGGGAGGGCAGGGTATAACATTTTCAACAAACGTTATTTAACACAGATGTTCGGCATTCAAGAACTCTTAAGATCCAGCTTTAAATCCATCATCTCGAGTAGAAATGTAAATGCCTAACTAATGCATGCGTTATCATCTGACCTACAGAGGGAAGCACTATAGAAAGCAGATGTGTGGTAGCCGAATAGCATTGCCAATGGCTTCTCACAAAAGTGACCCTGTCAATCCACGTGGGATCTTTGAAATTGAATATAGCGCCCCTATAGTTCGAACTCCAATTAAAACTGGAAGTCCCGCGGCTACGAGCACGATATAAACAATTAGGTAAATAAAAAAGCTTGTTTACTGCTTAAGTAACTGGCAATGGCTATGATGGATGTGAAAATAATAATAATTTTCTTCTACTTAATCCATTTACCCTACAGGGTTGGTTTCCCTTGGACTCAGCGAGTGATCTCGCCTCTACCGCCTCTAGGGAAATGTCCTGGAGAGTGAAACTTTGAATGCTAGATACAACTGAGAAGGAGGAACAGTACCTCGCCCAGGTGGCCTCACCTGCTATTCTGAACACGGGCCTTGTGGGGGGGGGGGGAGAGATTGGAAGGGATAGAAAAGGAAGAGGGCAGGAAGTGGCCGTGGCCTTATGTTAGGTACCATCCCGGCTATTGCCTGGAGGAAAAGTGGGAAACAACAACAACAAAAAACCACTTCGAGGATGGCTGAGGTCGAAATTGGACACCCCTCTACACAGGTGACCTCCAGAGGCTCAATGTAGTCCGTTCCAGCCTTTGTACCACTTTCCAATTTATGCGGCAGAGCCGGGACTCGAACCCAGGCCTCTGGGAATGGCAGCTAGTAGAGGTGGGATCCCTCACCGACTCCAAGGGAAAACCACCCTGGAGGGTAATCGGATTAAGAAAGAAAGAAAAATCAAAGTATTTGCAAATGCACTCTAAGAAATAAGCCTTCATATTTTTTAGCGGAATTGAGTACACAACCAAACTTCGAAACGTGCAGGGTTTTGAAAAATCTCTGTTCCTGTATTGTGTTCAGCTAGCGATATCGAACCCTCAAAAGCGGGAACAGTACTTTTAGAGCATATCCTGCAAGAAATTGCGCACCGAGCTCGATAGCTGCAGTCGCTTAAGTGCGGCCAGTATCCAGTATTCGGGAGATCGTGGGTTCGAACCCCACTGTCGGCAGCCCTGACAATGGTTTTCCGTGGTTTCCCATTTTCACACCAGACAAATGCTGGGGCTGTACCTTAATTAAGGCCACGGCCGCTTCCTTCCGACTCCTAGCCCTTCCCTGTCCCATCGTCGCCATAAGACCTATCTGTGTCTGTGCGACGTAAAGCAACTTGCAAAAAAAAAAAAAAAATGCGCAAGTTTTAATTCTCCAGTTCTCCCAGCAGCAGCAACAGCTTTACACCTGTAAGATAAACCGTCTCAGGTAGAAAGATTTCTACTCTGTATCAAAGCCGCAACTTTGGGATTATGAATCGGACACCACTACTAATCCTCTGAGTTAGCTGTTACGATGATTATGATGATGATGAGGAGGAGGAGGAGGAGGAGGAGGAGGAGGAGCAGCAGCAGCAGCAGGAGAAGAATGGCTGAGAAGAGTTAAAATATATCAGTGCTAAGCCATGGAAATAATTTCCACTTAAGAGGATAATAGAGAATTGACATATTTTCCTTGCCTCATGAGAAATATAATGTCTTGCTAAATGTTATATTAAAGAGTCTGTCCCTTTAGTGTAAGGGTTGAAGAAAGAAGAAGTAAATAGTTCCCTCCTTCAATTAAGGACGACTCTACAAAAATACTGGCCCATAAATGGTCCATAAGCCTAAAATGAGACGCTGGTGCAAATAAATACTCAATCGACAAGACGAAAACGATGGGAAATGCAAAGGAACTGTACACTATTAATGAAGGAATGTTATTAAACCAGGTTAAGTCATCAAATACTTCGAAAGTTTGGTAACTTAGAATGAAAGTTGTACTGCGGAACGATGGAGCAGAATTTATATTGGAAAGAGAGCCTTTGGAGGGAGAAAATGTTTTGTAATGGTTAGAAACATCGTAATTGAATAATGACACATGTTTTCCAAGTGTTTCGTTTGGAGTATAGTGTCTCATGGCTCTGAAACTTGGGAAGTCAGAAAGACAAAAGTACTTGGAAAGCTATGAAGTATGGTTGTGGAGAAAGGTGAAGAAAGTGAATTGGACAGATAAAAGGTTGAATGTGGAAGTACTGAGGAGAATAGCAGATCAGAGGAACCTCTTGAGGATTATAAAGTCGAGGAAAGGAAAATAAAAAGAAAGAAAGAAAGAAAGAAAGAAAGAAAGAAAGAAAGAAAGAGAGAAGGAAAGGAAGGAAGGAAGGAGAAATACAAGATTCGGAATACTAACATAATTATGGTGATGATAGGAAAAAGTTACCAATGAATGCATGAAAGTCCTCAAAAGGAGGACGCCATTTGATACCTGTATGTGGACATATTTACAGAGAAGAATAAGGAGAATAAAATACTTCAAAATATTTGGGGCACACGATAACATCTTCCTTTCTACACGTGCTTCACGTATGTGACATATTTAGGAATACTACATGTCCAAATCCAACACCAACCTTTCTAACTATCCACTGAAGTTCATTTCCAAGAGAACCGACAGAAACCTCTACTAGACAGTTTACAACTTCACTTTCTTGCTACTATCGGAAAGTAAAATGTTTAAGCATTGCCCTTCCTGGTTGATTGAGAAGATAACGTACAGACTGTATTGCTAGTTTTCCGTCTGTATGTTTCCGATAGGAAGGTGCAATTCCACTGTTTTGTACTGCTTTCTACTGATTCAAACAGCATAGTCTTACCTTCATCAGCCAGCAGTTCTTCAAACTTCAAGTATTTCGTCTCATTATAAATTTCACGCCACGACACCCGCACGAATAAGAATATCTCCAAGCCTATCTCTACGGAAAACCGGACCGCATCGCACTGTCTCGTGATGTTCCAACACTGGTCAAGGCTCACCTCGTCACCAACCTTGACGTCACCTGCATCGAGAAGATTCTACTATGTTCTTCACGTCCTTCGATATGATGGCTAACGAAACTATGCCCATACTCCCGCCTGGGTTATACCGTGTAGTACACCCGCCTCTACGTTTTTTGCAACCCGCCGCGGACACTCCAATTCTGAAACAAATCGGTCCCTCTACCTAATCCGGGGTAATATAACGAGATGAGTGGTTACGGGCTAGAGCACAGCACCACTATTAACTAAGTATGGGTACCCCGAATGAACCCGTAAGACTAGCTTAGAAACGAAAACACGAACCTTAAAACACGAGGTGCACAGAGAGACCAGAAACGGAAATTATTCACAGTGGGAACTGCGCACTATAGAACAAAGCCAGAACTGCTTGTCAAGCATCACAACAGCTCAATTGGAAGGCGCGTGACCGGAGCTGTGACAATAGGCGTTGCTTGAAGGTACGGAGGTTCGAATCCCACACAAGATCTTTTTACCGCCAATTATCAGGGATGTGGCAAGGTTGCATACTTAATAGTTTCCACAGCCTGATTTGTATATTTGGCCCAGTAAAGAGTATCGTGGTATAGTTTTATTTCATCAAAATTGTTTCGGAGATTCAGTGGAACGCAGAAGTGTAAGAAGGTGCCGGGGTGAATGGATGGACAGAGAAAAGATCGAAGCGTTATTTAAAACACTAAAATTTAAAATTTTATACCTTTCCTTTCTTTTTTTTAACTTTCAACTTGATAAACCAATAATAGTTGATAGAATCATGGTGAGCTCGTCAGCTCTTATAATAATCATTTGAAAACCTAAAACAGTCCGCCTCTGTGGTGTAGTGGTTAGTGTGATTAGCTGCAACCCCCGGAGGCCCGGGTTCGATTCCCGGCTCTGCCACCAAATTTGGGAAAGTGGTACGAGGGCTGGAACCGGGTCCACTCAGCTTCGGGAGATCAAACGTGTAGAAGTGGGTTCAATTCCCACCTGAGCCATTCTGCAAGTGGTTTTCCGTGGTTTCCCACTTCTCCTCCAGACAAGTACCAGGATGGTACCTAACTTAAGGCTACGGCAGCTTCCTTCCCTCTTCCTTGTCTATCCCTTCCAATCTTCTCATCCCCCTGCAAGGCCTCCGTTCAGCATAGCAGGTGCGGCCGCCTGGGCGAGGTACCGGTCCTTCTCCCCAGTTGTATCCCCGACCCAATGTCTCACGCTCGAGCACACTGCCCTTGAGGCGTTAGAGGTGGGATCCCTCGTTGAGTCTGAGGGAAAAACAAACCCTGAAGGATAAACAGATTACGAAGAAGAAACCTAAAACAATCAGGTACTATAGATATAATGAAAGAGATGAGTTTTGTCGCTCTAAGTTACACTATTCAAAGAGCTTCTTTGCCCCATTCAATTAATGCTCTAGGAGATTGCGCTCCAAAACTTATTACAATCTAGCCCCTCCAAGGTACAATTTTATAATACAAATTTTACATTAGATCATTACACAACAGTTTTACTGTCTTACCCGCTCGACAATCTGATTCACAATTGACTATGAACAGTTAGAAATCCAACAGGGGCAATGATTGCCCATACTAAACGGCCTTAGAGGTCAAAAGAAAAAGTTTAAGATATCGTCCGTAAACAAAATGCTAGGAGATGGACGCTTGTACTCCTTTGGAAATATACTTTGAAACACTTAAAATCCTAAAAGGTTTAAGATATCGGCAGTAAACAAAATGCTAGGAGGTGGACGCTTGCACTCCTTTGAAAATACGCCTTGAAACACTTAAAATCCTATCTGGGCTTATGGCCCTAAGTTACAGAGGCTAGGCCTATATTACAGAGGGTGACTAGATGGAAAAAATGTTAAGTTCTGAACGAAGAGATAAATTTTAAAGTTTTACAAAATCATAGTCACCCCAATACCAAGTTGAATGGGAATTAAAAGAGGTTGAACACTTTCATTCACTACATTTTGCCGAACAGGGATTTGAATAAAGTCCTAAGACTTGCTTGAGAATTTACATTTGAAAGATTATACTGAACTTTAGAAATTTTTATTAAGGAACAATTTTGAAACCTTCCCCTCAAGTCAGCTTTCCGAAACTGTTACATGTTTAAAGACGTCTGCCATTACGCACAGTCTCGCTTTGGCTGCTGACTTCATCTGATCCCCACTGCCGGGCTTGCAGTGAACACGACCCATTGTAATTGTGCGTTTCTATTAATAATTTGCTTGTTTTTATTTAACCACTTACTAAATATTTTTCAGTTTTTCAAATATAATTGCCAGTTGTTATGTGTAGGTAATTATGTTGTAATTTATTTCAGTATTTTTCAGAACATTACAAGTAATATAAAAACACTGCGCTTAACACGAACTATTCCAGTAGCTTTCTCACTAATAACTTATCTTTCGCCTAGCAAATAAAGTATTTACGGTTCGGTGTTCGTATTTTCTATCCATCCAGTGATTTTAGAACGATTTTATACGTAGTTTTATTTCTAAAACTAGTTACAAAAATTAAAAAACATGACCATTAGCACGGGATGCTTTTTACCGTTTTGGTGGATTGTTGGTGTTAAGTAGTATTAAAAACATCTAATATTATATTTATATATGTTATTATTTATAAATGTGTATTGGCCGGTGAAATGTTGGTAAAAATCCCCTGAAGAAACGTCAACCTCTTCCACCATATTAGGGGTCACAGTTTTTTGGTGGGGAAAGAGGTTTCCACAGGCTTAGGCCATATAGAAATGTGGTGCGGAGAAACCCCTCAGTCAGAAAATGCGATCAAATGTTCAATATTTAAAAACACCTAATGAATACTCCTAATTATTATTATGGTAGTAAAACTGTATACATATTCACATTATATAGGTTCCACACAAAATATTTACAACAGATTTTTACTTGGTTCTTTTACATTACTTCAAAATCAGTCTATCAAACAACTCTTAATTTTTTCACACTTCTTCGTTTTTCATTAGGAGTTCGTTTACACCTCTTGCAAGAATTCATGTGCCTATGTTTGTTTATGTTTTTCATCATTATGAACGTTCTGGTTCTAACGAAACATAAAACAACGAAATCTTCAAGATCAGGATGTTTTTCTTTTCTTTTTTCCTTTAAAAACTTAAAATCTCCTTGACATTTCTTAATGTAGTTTCCATGGAAGGCACTAAATTAATTTTCCATTTTCTTCTTAATCTGTTTACCCTTCAGGGTTGGTTTTTCCCTCGGACTCAGCAAGGGATCCCACTTCTACCACCTCAAGGGCAGTGTCCTGGAACGTGAGACATTGGGTCGGGGGATACAGCTGGGGAGAATGACCAGTACCTCGCCCAGGCGGCCTCATCTGCTATGCTGAACAAGGGCCTTGTGGGGGGATGGGAAGATTGAAAGGGATAGACAAGGAAGAGGAAACGAATTGGCCGTGGCCTTAAGTTGGGTACCATCCCGGCATTTACCAGGAGGAGAAGCGGGAAACCACGGAAAACCACTTCCAGGATGACTCAGGTGGGAATAGAACACACCTCTACTCATTTGACGTACGGAAGCTGAGTGGACCCCGTTCCATCCCTCGTATCACTTTTCAAATTTCGTGACAGAGCCGGGAATCGAACCCGGGCCTCCGGGGGTGGCAGCTAATCACACTAACCACTACACCACAGAGGCGGGCTGATGTATACTTTTGTTATCTAATTCCTTCCTTAAGATTGCATTATTAACAATTTCTGCTTCAATTGGCGCCTGCGATTGTAAAATTTGCCATATCTCCTTACGATGTTTTCGCTTTTGTGCCCTTATTTCACGATCTTTACAGAACTGACTCGCTAAATCATTACTACTCAGTGGCAAATTTAAATGTCAGGCCGTAAATCAGGTCAAATTTTAAAGTTTCACTGTTCTTTGGAAAACGATGCAATTTAATGTGTAAGTCCTTCCGATGTCTATCGTGGTTAGAGCAACCAGCGGCAGCACTACACACCATGGCACAGCACAGCACAGAAAAATTAAACTCTTACACTGTTGAGAAGGTAAACACCATCACTAGACTAATGGTGTTCTGCTTCGTTTAGCGAACATGGGGAACGCGTGACGTCAGGAGGCGTGGCTTGCTACTGCGCACCCATCTGATGACCCCTACCGTCTAGTCTAGTAACCGTGGTTAGTGTCTGCCACCCCCGGAGGCCCGGGTTCGATTCCCAGCTCTGCCACAAATTTGAAAAGTGGTACGAGGGCTGGAACGGGGTCCATCCACCCTCGCGAGGTCAACTGAGTAGAAGGGGGTTTGATTCCCACCTCAGCCATTCTCGAAGTGCTTTTCCGTGCTTTCCCACCTTTCGTGCACGCAAATGCCGCAATGGTACCAAATTTAAGGCCACGGCCGCATCCGCTTCTATCCCTTCGACCTTCCCATACCCCCACATGGCCCCGTTCAGCATAGCAGGTGAGGCTGCCTGGGCGAGGTACTGGTTCTCCATCTCAGTTGTATCCCTCGACCCAAAGTCTAACGCTCCAGGATACTGCACTTGAGGCCGCAGAGAGAAAAATCAACCCTGGAGGGTAAACGGATTAAGAAAGTTAATAGTAATAACAGTAAATAATAGTAAAAATACGCCTCTGTGGTGTAGTTTTAGTGTGATTAGGTGCCACCCCCGGAGGCGCGGGTTCGATTCCCGGCTCTGCCACGAACTTTGAAAAGTGGTACAAGGGCTGGAACTCAGCCTCAGGAAGTCAACTGAGTAGAGGGTTGTTCGATTTCCTCCTCAGCCAACCTGGAAGTGGTTTCCATGATTTCCCATTTCTCCTCCAGGGAAATGCCGGGATGGTACCTAACGCAAGCCACGGCCGCTTTCTTCCCTCTTCCTTGTCTAGCACTTACACAGGGGCGCTGTTCAGCACAGCAGAGGAGGCTACCTGGGCGTGGTACTGGTCCCAGTTGTATCCCCGACCAAACGTCTCACGCTCGAAGAAACTGCCCTTGAGGCGGTAGGGGTGGGATCCCTCGAAGATTCAGAAGGAAAAACCATCCGTGGAAGATGAACGGATTAAGGAAAAAGTAGTAAAAATATTAGCTAAAAATACACTTCCTTGAATGGCATTGACGTCACCAAAAGTACACCGAAAAATGACGTAACGGAAAATTACTAGTTAAACTAGCCAGCCCATTAAATGCTCATTGAACAATCCCTATACAATTTTCAAAAACTATTAAAATACTATAATAGTAACAATAATGGTAACAATAATCATAATAACATCTATTAACATGTCATGACTGACTGACTGATTCATCTTCGCCGAGCCAAAACTACTGGACATAAAGAAATGAAATTTTAAAAGTTTACAGACGTAAAAATTGGTATTTTAAAATAAAGAAACACATATTTTTTTTGTTTTCTGAAAATCCCATTAAGGGGAGTGAAAAAAGGTGAAAAAGGGGTTGAATACCATTTATGGGTATACTTATATCTCTAAAACTGAAGATGTTACAGTCATGAAGATTGGTGTTTGGAATCTCCTTTAAAAATAAAGAAATACGTGTTATTTTTAATTTTGGAAAATCCATATAATGGGGGTGAACAGGAATAAAAAAGGGGTGAATTTTTAAGGGGAGTCGGAAACCAAAAAATGTTAAAAAATGACTTTTTCCAAATGTTGCCTCATTCAATTATTTGATTAAAATGGTGTATAATTCATTTTAATACGACACATGGAAGCATTTTAATGAAATATTTTAAAAAGCAATGCACAAGTGTCAAATTGGGCAACCTAGACATGTTTCTTTTTGAAAATATGAATATGTGGATCACTTTGATCTAGAAGTCTGTGGTTTTCACTGTTCTGTTCCTGAATGTCATGCGCAGAGGTTTCTGGCACTGTCATAACAAACATTTCAATAGTTTTGATTCAATAGAGTTGGATGTTAGGCACTGTTATGGGTAAAAGTGTGAGTGAACATTCTGTTTTACTTCGGAATCATATTCTGAAAAATGACTTTTTTTCACGCGTTTGACCCATCTCAGAAACTACACTGGATAGGCAGTTCATTGTTTGCAGAGAGTCACCTTGTGTCATGATGATAAACCTACTGAACCAGATAAAAGCACTTCACATATATAGTTTCTGATTTACTTACATTTTCAATGGCATTTGCTGTTAAAAATTTGGAACTTATTAAACAAATTCATAACTTTACAATTGTTTGCTCCAACCATTCCATCTACAGTAGGTTCAGTACTTATGGAAAGAGTGTAAATACAAGTAGTAAACATATCAAAGCTCTAAATTTAATGCTTCCTGAGATAACGGGGCATCTTTTCTGTCAAATTAACATTATCAAGATAGGGATTTCCGACTCCCCTTAAAAGGACTATATCTAAAGTATATGTCAGAAACGTAACATGTTACAGACGTGATGTATGGTATTTGGAAACTTCTGAAATGTAAAGAAACTAAGATCATTGTTTTCGGAAAATCCACTCACGGGGAACTGAAGAATATAGTGCATTTTTAAGATGAGCAGATCTACAGTATATCTCAAAAACTTAACATGTTACAGACGTGAACATTGGTATTTTTAATCTCTTTGAAAAATAAAGAAACCTGTACTTTTTGTTTTCGTGGAAAAGGGACTGAAAAGCAGGTAGAATTATTTTTATTAGGCTAGTGATATCTCAAAAACTGGAGATGTTATAGACGTGAGATCTGGTATTTGGAGTCTCCTTAAAAAACAAGAAATACGATTTTTTTGTTTTCGGAAAATCCACTTAAGGAGGGGGTAAAAGGATTGAAAAATTAGTTGAATTCTTTGTATAAGTATACTTACTGTATATATGCAAAATTAAAGTTGGTGCAGACATGAAAATTAGCATTTGGAATCTCCTTTAAACGTGTATTTTTTGTTTTAAGAAAATCCCCTTTGATTGGGGGGGGAGGACTGATAAAGGAGTTGAATTCTTCCTTTTTATGGGGATATTTATATATATAAAACTGGGGATGTTACAGACGTGGAAATAGGTATTTTGAACCTTCTTTAAAAATAAACATTTTTTTTCCAACTGTTTGTCACATGTACCATTCTATGTCGCATGGTCATCTTAGCTCCGAAAGGCCATACCGTGGTTTACGAATAGTTCCTGGTGTAAATGAAACTAATTTTTTCGGTGATTTTTTATAGGCCTACTTTAGGGATTTTCAGGTAATGTCTTAGTACAGTACCAAGAAACGATTACTTTTATCAAATTACAAGATCCACGCTAATTAATGATAAAGCTAAAAGTTTAATTCAAAGTAGCCGGTGACATCACTAAAATATGCCGTAACGGAGAGTAACCGACAAACTGGCCTCCTGGCCTCACGGCAGTAATAGACCTTTGCAACATCTTGCACTCTTTATTGGAGTACCCATGAGAGAAGACGTACTACTGGAGCACTTCATCAAGATGAGTTCTAACTGCCAGGCTGAGAGGCTCAGACGGTTGAAGCACTGGCCTTCTGTCCCCAACTTGGTAAGTTCGATCTTTACTCAGTCCGATGGTATTTGAGGTGCTCAAATACGTCGGCCTCCTGTCGGTAGATTTACTGGCACGTAAAAGAATTCCTGTGGGACAAACTTTCGGCACCTCGGCGTCTCCTAAAACCGTAAAAAATAGTTAGTATGATGTAAAAACAATAACATTATTAAGTTTTAACTTTGAAGAAATAAAGTGCATTACATAATTTGAACATATTTTTTTCTACACTTCTAAACAACTTTCATCAATGAAAAAGTGTATGTACATTTCATCGCTACGCAGAAAAACATAGAATCATGGATGTATTTCAGGGTTTAGAAGACGAGAGAGTAGTTTCTTTGGTTGTTCCCCTTTTAAAGGCCTCTTACGACATGTAGGGGCTACAGATAATGCATCCTTTCACTCCTTTTACTCCACCAGAGAGGAGACAGAGAGTTAGGATAAATCGAAAGACACATTATAAAGAGACAAACAACACGTTACCGAAATGAAATGAAATGGCGTATGGCTTTTAGTGCCGGGAGTGTCCGAGGACAAGTTCGGCTCGCCAGATGCAGGTTTTATTTGACTCCCATAGGCGACCTGCGCGTCGAGATGAGGATGAAATGATGATGAAGACGACACATACATTCAGCCCCCATGACAGCGAAATTAACCAATTAAGGTTAAAATTCCCGACGCTGCAGGGAATCGAACCCGGGACCCCTGTGACCAAAGGCCAGCACGCTAACCATTTAGCCATGGAGCCGGACAACACGTTACTAAGAGCTTGAGATCTATTATAGCAATATATAGATGATCATATGATCAAGTAAAATACAAAACCAGCACCGAAAATACACATGATGAAGATGATCACAAAACTAAGACCGAAGATTCGCGGGGTCAAAAGGAAATATATTCTGATAATGACTGGCCAGATCGTATGTTGAGTGGTCAGCACTGAAGCTAGTTTGGACCTCAACAGCTCCGCCATCAGCCGTTAAGTGGCCTAGGCGTCGCTGAAGAGGCGTACTAGGGAAATGAGGAGTGAGTTAGATTCCCGTTGTTTTCCTCACTAGGCCAGAACATGTCAGTGTGCCAATCCCCCTGAAATGACCGCAACAACCGACCCTACGAGCAACATTTTCATACCATTCATAACAGGGACTGGTTGCATAAAGAATGGTATTATTAGCATCACTCATATCTCGGAAACTGTCATGTTATCAAAGGTGAGATAGATCAATGAAAGTAACAAATTTATTCTAGCCTACACCAGAAGCACGTAATATACATAGATGAAGAAATATTTTTATTTATGTGACCATTACCTAGCTCTAGCACTACGCTTTAGTATTTCCTTCTTCTAAATTCTTACATGGTTTTCCGAGAAATGTGTTATAGTGTACTGCTCGAAGATTATTACCTAGCTCTAGCACAGCGTTTTAGTAACTTTTTCTTCAAAATTCTATACGATTTACTTGACATGAAACGTGAGTTTCAATCTCTAAACGGTCTTGGCTTTCATCATAACTTTCTTCTCTATACTCTATTATCACAATTAAAAGGAACCAAAACCGACATCTATATCACAATCTACATTATTGCTCAGCGCGGCCATTCCCTGCAAGATACTAAACTTGTATGATGCGATCTGGTCTTATACGCAGCGCCAGCGGTCAAATTCTAAAATATACTCTTGTTTGCTTGAGATAAACCGTGACTTTCAGTCTTATAGGCAGCGCTTGCTGTCAATATAGGTAACGCCATGCAGAAAAAGCACATTGCCTGTCTTAAAGGTGGCTGACAGTGAGAGCAGACTCTGTGACCTAGGAAATACTGTGAGTAGAAATTAGTGTGCACACCATCTTCGTAGTTTCCAAGGTAGTGATGGCAAAACAAACTGAGTGACCGTATTAATAAATTAATAAATAAACTTACGTTGAATTAAAAAAAACAAGATTTTTCCTGTACTACTGAAACGATTTGGAAGATTTCTGTTCAAACCGCATCTTTTAAGTCCCTCTAGTTGGAGAGCTTGAGTTTTGTGAAACATACAAGTTAGCGTTTTATATATACTAGCGTGCCCGTGCGAGAACTCTAGCATGTGAAGATCCGCCTCCCCACTCCGGCCCCCACTTTCTCCCCACATCCGTATGAAGAGTGAATTTATTTCTGACTTATTAAGCTTCTTTGCATACAATGTTTGATATAGTATCATTCGCATCAAGTAACATTTAACCGTAACTACCCCGGTGTATTATGCATGCCTTATGCATTAAAGCAAACATGAGTCATTATTTTCATTAGAACATCAAACCGCACCAAACCAAACATCAGTCAAATATTTGCGGACACTCAATCACAGGTCGGATTTTCATACCTCCCTCCCTAAGTCCTCCCCTCTTAACCTATATGGCTAAGTTTTAAAACACTCACTGCGTTACCGTACTGCTCATTACACTCAACACAACACGATAGACTATGCAGAGCTCGGTCATACAACTGCTACAACTTGATGAAAAACGCTTGAGCATACACGTGTACATTCATAATCTTGGTCATATTGGACAATCCGACTTAAACGGCATCAAAATTGTCACCGTTTTTCTCGGGGACCTTGAAAACTATGGATTTGACATTAACATCTGGGTGGTAGGGGTTTCTTGCCGCTACAGACGTTTTTGGTTTCAGATAGTAAGTCATATGCGTACCAAGTTTCGTTGAGAGCTATGCTGGAACATATGTACTTCCATCCGCAATCTCGATCATTTCGATATATTTTCAACCCCTTCTCACCGCCGTGCCAATGGGGCTGATCTTGGACTTAAATTATATCTGGAGTGTGACTATTCACCTCAGCGACCCCCAAAACTATCGATTCTGCATTAATATAGGTCGTTTCCTATTATTTTTATACTTCACCCCCTATCCATCTCCGCCCAAAAGAGTTCTATGAGTGTTTTACACTATGTATTTTTTCTAGATTGTAAGTTATATGTGTAACAATTTTGGTTGGCAGCTATGCCCAAACGTACATGCATAATCTCGCTGCTGTAGAATCTTGGAGCCGACGTTGCCATGGTTACGGCAGTTCATTTCTTTACCCGATTCCTAGATTAGGGGTAGTGTGGTGCCAATATATCTTTAACGGTTGGTTTTAGGACCTTAAAACATGGTTTAAAAAGAGCTTTGTGTCGTCCTTGTACGACAAATTCGATGTTTCGCCTATATTAGCCTAGTATTTGTATATCTACCCCCGTAACACCCCCCTTAAATTCTTTTGAAAATAAAATACAACTCATGTCCCTCAGGGATAATGTATTAAAACGGGAATGTCACCGCGACATTCACTATCAAAGTATTTCTGGCGCAACACGTAACAACACCTGTACGAGAGTTTTGAAAAGACCGCAGTGCGCGCCGGTGACAGATGTAGCAGCTATGCACGCAACCAGATCGCTGCAGGAGAGCCAGCCAGGGACACATGACGTAGCCATCGAACATACCATTCCTTACATCTCCTTATCTCCAGGTCCGACTCGTTGGCTGAATGGTCAGCGTACTGGCCTTCGGTTCAGAGGGTCCCGGGTTCGATTCCCGGCCGGGTCGGGGATTTTAACCTTCATTGGTTAATTCCAATAGCCCGGGTGCTGGGTGTTTGTGCTGTTCCCAACATCCCTGCAACTCACACACCACACATAACACTATCCTCCACCACAATAACACGCAGTTACCTATACACGGCAGATGCCGCCCACCCTCATCGGAGGGTCTGTCTTACAAGGGCTGCACTCGGCTAGAAATAGCCACATGAAATTAATTATTATCTCCAGAACCGAATGTGATATACAAATTCTGATCACATCATCGTGTAGCCCCTAATAAAAAAAGGGTAGTATACCGAGTATTTAAAGGTAGAAACCACACAGCCCGGTCTACGGATACAAAAGGAGCTGGCATAAGTCGGTATCTGCGTGTATTCCCAGGTGCCACGGTGTGCGGGTCAGTTGTGGATTTCTATTCGAGGCCGTTACTCTGCCCGGCAGATTGCCGAAGATCGTCGTGTTAAACAGTACAAGTGTTCGTGTCTAAATTTCTAAGAGTCAGAAGTGAAAACTTTGGTCTCGAATTTCGTGTGAGGTAGGAGGTTATTGACTATCTCGAGTCGCATCGTAGTACGTCAATCATATTGCGATTAAGAGGAACGTGAGTTTCGCGCTTGAATCTCGGAATGTGCAACTGCCGCGCATTTCGTTTATCTCAAGCGTCAACTTTACGTTGCAATATCTCGGGATGTAATTGACCTATTGCGACGAACCAAACGCCATTCCTTATGAGATTTTTCATGTTAACGATTTCGCAAGAAATAATACAGGGTGCCCATTATAAAAAACGTAAGTTTATGTTTAAAATAATATTTTCTTACGTTTTTCACTGGCTCGTAGTATTTACTTAAATTAGCACTTCCCTGCCTTCATGCCCGTGAAAGTCATTTTTCAATATCTCTTGTTGTTCCAGATAAGTTTTTGGTGAAACTTTTAAGTGGGTCATCCTGTATACATTACTGGTATATTGTAATTAGTGCTCGGCAGTTGAAAATGTTTATTTAAAGTTTCATTCACGGTTTTTCATCTCAAAGAAAGCGAACGTCGATATCTGACCTAGAGCCCTTTGACATCCTCCTTTATACCATCAGCAGCAGCAACAGCAGCGGAAGCATCATCATCATCACCGGCATAATCGGTTATGGATTCTTCGGTGACTGAACAAACGAATTCTGAGAATATAAATACAAAGTAGGCACCCACGTGGAAGTCAGGGACGCTAACCCGTGTTGCTACAGATACTCAGACACAAACTGCCAACACGTATGTAGACGTTTAATTTACTGAGCTATTTTCCCGTTAAATAATTATGGGTGTCACAAACACTTGACAAGTATCTCTTTATTTTTGGCACACAGTAGATAATTCTACCAAAGTTTGAGCGAAGTCAATGACCCCATAGTTGTGACTTTTACCTGTAAGTAAATCTAATGACCATTGCTTTTTCTCTGCCGGTACGCAACGGTACGCAGTACCGGCACCTTTTTTCCAGGCTGCGTTTCCAGCCTATGAACCCTATGAAACATGTAAGCATGGTGCCAACTTGCAAGAATGAAGACTGGAAATTCAATTCGTGAATGCAGTACCATCTGTTGAATATGGAACACATAGACTGACATTAGAAACAATCGGAAATTGAACAACTTCGTTTCTCCGGCTGCGTAACCAACCTATGAAACAATAATACAATTTTTTGCTAGTGGCTTTTAGTCGCACCGACATAGATTGGTCTTACGGCGACGATGGGATAGGAAGGGCCTACGAGTTGGAAGAAAGCGGCCGCGGCCTTAATTAAGGTACATTATAAATATTCTAGCAGATGGTACCGTGTTCAGTGATTGAATTTTCAGTTTTCATTCTTGGAAGCTGGCACCATGTTTTCATGTTTCATAGGATTCATAGGTTGGTAACGCAGCCGAAAAAAAAGAAGTTGTTCAATTTTCTATTGTTTCCAATGTCAGTCTGTCAGTTCTATATCCGCCCTGCAACATTCAGATGTTCACGTAAATTTTAAATAAATCTACTGTTAAATTAGTGCAACCATTGTTCAAAATGAGTAAAATAAGTAGTTCCTTTAAATCAATGAGCATTATTTTTGAACAATTTACTTTACGTCACCCCGACACACATAGGTTTTATAGCAACGTTGGGATAGGCAAAGGCTAAGAATTGGAAGGAGTCGACCGTGGCATCAAATAAGGTACAGTCCCATCATTTGTTTGGTGTGAAAATGGGAAACCATGGAAAATCATTTTCTGGCTTGCCGGCAGTGGGGATGGGAACGCACCATCTTCCGAATGCAAGTTAACACTCGTGCGGATACTTGCTCGGCATGTGCAAATAAGGAAGGGTGAAGTAGTACGAACTGTCAAAATCTACTTGTGATCATGTAAAGCACAAAATTTGCACCGAAAATATACGTGGTGAAGAGGATCATAAAACTAAGACCGAAGATTCGCGGGGTCAAAAGGAAACATATTCTGATAATGCCTGGGAGGATCGTTGTATACCTTCGAAAAAAAAATCCCTCTGCGAGAGACAAAAGTGGATGGTAGTGACCAGGGTATATCGGGGTTTATATTCGAAGTGTGGAAGTTGTGTAAAGTACCTACATGGCGAGTACCCGCAACTTTTCTCCCAGTAAAAGAGCCCTGCTAATGACCATCATGTTCTAAACTAATTATATAAAGCAATAACAACGATACTGGAGGAACAACTCGTGGTCGTACATTTCCGCCACACAACTCAGAGCTAAATGTTGGCAGAAGAGACAAGTCATCACTTCCACGTGTCCGCTCCAGTGGTCTGCAGCTGGTGTCTGGTACATGCAAATGAGGTGACCGCAATATTCTCTGCTCTGACAGCAGCCATGTTCAGTCCTGTCATGCGGGACCATACAGAGGTGTAATTGTAACAATGAAGCAATTTGGAATAAGACCAAAAGAGGAAGATGGTATTTATTCGAGGAAAATGTCACACTCGCAATCTCGCGACTTCAGTATGAACAAAGTAGGCAGTTTATTTATAAATATGACGATCTTATGTGAATATCGTCCAACAAGAAACGATCGCGAAGTGCCTGACATATATTGGTAAAATGTTGAAAAGTTCCGAAGTGTGTTTATCTACTTCAGTGTCGTTAAGTCTAACATCTCGACGCTCAAAAAGTGTTGTAATGACTTACGTTACAGTACCCCCCCCCCCTGTGGAGTACATCCATCGTATCCCCTACCTGTCGTAAGAGGACACTGAAAGGTGGACCAAAGGGGAGGGTGTTGGCGACCGCGGTTCCCCTAGCTGAGTCATCATACATGTGTCAGGCTACTCAAATTCATCTCTCCTATTCAACTTTCCTTGGTCAACTCGTGTTCAGTCTCAACACCGACGGTATGTGGTTTGCGATGACGTACTTAGTGGCCCTTCGATTCTTTCCGCCGATATCTTCAAATTTCGAAGTGTCGGACCTCTTCTATTTTCCCCCAGGGACTCTTAACTTGGGAGTGTGGGTTGATGATGACGGAGCCCTAAGCTGAGTCCTGGCATTGCGAGGATCCTCGCTATCACCTATCCTATCCGACCTCCCATGGTCAACTCTTGTTATTGATATAGGTTTCCCAGGCCGAGGGAGTCTGTCTACTTTTACGCCTTTCATGGCCGTTGTCTTTCTTTGGCCGTTATTTTCATTGGAAGTGCCTGACCCCTTCAGGTTTTTTCCTATGATTAGTATTAATAGTATTAATAGAGGATAATCACCACTAAAAGCACCCCCACCACAGTACCGTCACTTAACGTTGCTAAGACCGGGAGAGTTGGCCGTGCGGTTAGGGCCGCGTGGCTGTGAGATTTCATCCGGGAGATAATAGGTTCGAATCCCACTCTCGGCAGCTCTCAAGATGGTTTTCCGTGGTTTACCAATTTCACACGAGGCAAATTAATTAAGGCCACGGCCGCTTCCTTGCAACTCCTAGGCCTTTCCTATCCCATCGTCGCCATAAGACCTATCTTTGTCTGGGCGACGTACAGCCAATAACAAAACAAAACGTTGCTAAGATGCCATAATTGTGAAAACGAATACAGCCATGAATGAAAATAAAACGGCTGTATTGGTGGATGTATAGCACAGCTGACAACTCAAATCTAATAAAACCTGAACATGTTAGTTTAAATAAAACTGTATACGATATTGTAACACTCAGTGGCTATGCTACATTAAGAAATGTACATCCTAAATAAATTTTGTGATGCTGTTTTTACCTGCACTTACCAGTGATTATACATGTTAATGAGTCTTCAGAAATAAATATTGCGAGCTTAAATGAATAGGACAGTGTCAGAGCAATTCCCAGCACCCATATTGTCTGCCTTTCTCCAGTGGATAGTTTTAAATTAGCAGATACAGTAATATTGCCTCCATAAACTAGGTATTGTATGAGATTTCTAGCGATATTAACAGCCTCGATGTGGGAGAGGTTCCTGCCTACTTATCCCTTAAAATTGTCGTCTTTGTAACAAATTAAATTTAAACAATTTCAAAGACATTTCAAACGTGTCATTTTGAACCCAGCTCACTCGTATCATCGGATGCCACTAACTCTAGAAGTGAGATATTGTAAATGGGTGCTATTTTTCATTTGCTTTCCACGTGAAATTGAAAGTCCCGTGACTATGATCACGGTATCAGCAATCACATAAAATTACAATATTGCAAGCACTAGGTCTATTTATGAAAGACGCAAGATCGCATAGAATGGCATCAACTGATTGGAAAAGCAATCAAGTCTTCGGGTTACGATACTCGGTCATGAGTGTAACGACTAGGGAGAGAGAGAGGCCTATTTCTGATTCAGGAACGAAGCTACCAATTGAAGGAAGCGTGGAGCTGCGTAATTCCCCTGTTGGTGGGGTTTGTAGAATACATTCACGGCATTCCCTGTCTGTCGTAATAGGAGAGTAAAAGGCTCTTGTCTAGGGAGCGTGGTGGTGGTGGTGGTGGTGATTATTGTTTTAAGAGGAAGTACAACTAGGCAGCCATCCTCTATATAACACTAATCAGAGAGAAAAAATGGAAGGGATCCGACATTTCGAAAAATGAAGGTATCGGAAAAGGAAGACAAGGGCCACGAAGGGCATGAAAATGAAAGACTCCCTAGGCCTCCATACGTAATACCGTCGGAGTCAGAAAAGAACAAGAGTTGACCAATGGAGGTCGGATAGCATAGATGAAAGTGAGGAGCCAGGCACAAGTAAGTGGAAGCAATGCCAGGACTCAGCTGAAGGCCCCGTGGTCGCCAAACCACTCTCCAAAGTTCAAAGCCTCTGGGTCCCCTTTTAGTCACCTTTTACGACAGGCAGGCGATACCGTGAGTGTTATTCTACCGCCCCCAACCACAGGGGGTAGGGAGCGTGGATTTGGCAACCACGGGTCACTAGCTGATTCTGGCCTTGATTGCACTTACATTACCAGCCTCTTCACCTTCACCTACTCTATTCAACCTCTCTCAGTCAAGTATTAATTTCTGAGGCTTTTTCCGACTCTATCGCTCAATGTCAGCATTGAGGCCTTCGGTTCAGAGGGTCCAGGGTTCGATTCCCGGCCGGGTCGGGAATTTTAGTCGCTTCTGATTAATTCTTCTGGCTCGGGGACCGGATGTTTGTGCTTCTCTCAACACTTTCCTCTTCATATTCAGACAACACACCACACTACCAACCACCACAGAAACACGCAGTAGTGTTTACATCTCTCCATATAGGGTTGGCGTTAGGAAGGGCATCCGGCTGTAAAACAGGGCCAAATTAACATGTGCGACGTAGTTCACACCCGCGACCCTACAATGTGGGGAAAGTGGTAAAAGATGAATAATAATAATAAGAAGAAGAAGCAGAATAAGAAGTAGTGAGTCGTTCACTTCCACGTACTTAGTCGCCCTTTCATTTCTTTTGACGATAACTTCATCCTTTTAATTGTAGGATCTCTTCCATTTTTCCCTCTGATTAGTAATGTGAGAGGATGGTTGCCGAGTTGTAATTCCCTTAAATCACTATTACAACAAAATCTGCACAGACTCACAAATTTTCCCGCCGCTCATTTTTTAAGCTCTAGATAAGCAATGTTATGCACCTAATATTCTCGTCGCCATAAGACATATCTGTGTCGGTGCGACGTAAAGCAAATAGCAACTAAGAAGTAATATTCAAGCCTCGGAGATGGCATCGTAGAATATGTCGGAATATTTGATTTTGATTTCCATGATCTGATTTGCCACCTGAACCGGGGTGAGCCAACTAGCGGCTTACGTCCATTTTCTGCCCAGAAGTAGTGGGAGAAGGTCGAATTTTGGGGTAGGGTGGAAATGTTGGCTTGAATTTTGATTTTTAAGACATACGACAGGAGACTTTAAAAATACGACATAGATACTAACAATGTGTACCTATAGGATACTAAATAGAGTATTTTTAAAATACATATAATGTGTTCACTGTTAAATATCATTGTAGCAGTCGGATATGTTTCAGGTTCTATCTGTGGCTTCATCCAACGTGATTAAGAGCAATTCCATGTACTCGTTCATTTTACTCAGTTGCCTGTATTGTCTGTTCTAATACATGCTTGTATTACTTTGTTATTTATTTACTTTGTTATTTATTTATTTATTTATTTATTTATTTATTTATCTATTTATTTATTTATTTATATATTTATTTATTTATTTATATTGAATAAGATATTGGGGCAATGATTAGCAAAGCGTAGCATGAAGATGAAATCTAAATGCCTTGAAAAGATATTTCTAAAATGACTCACAGTACTGTAGGACTCAACTCCCTCTACCTCAGCCTCCGGAGTTCATATGCATTTACCTCAACCACCATTGTTCACACACTTGCTACTTTTATATTCTATTGAAAGTGAGAATACAAACGATTTTATGTGCCCATAATTACCAAAAGGTAACTTATTTACTAATACTGTTTCCAATAACTTAATTTCTTATACGTTCTCGGGTAGCTTTGCAATTTTGCTATTGATTTTAACGTTTTAGTAGATGAAAATTTATTTCAATCAATCCAGCTGGCAAAATTCAAAGTGACAAAAGTGATATTTCGAAAGGTACAATGGAAGATGGATCATCATGAAGCCCTTTTTCCAAGGAATGGAAACAGTACGATATCTTTCGCGTGAGGCCTCATTCATTCGAATAGTCATAAATAGGTCGAAACACCATTCCATTGCTCAGGGTACCTCTTTGCCAACGTAGCTTCAGATACTAATATTTTAAGACAAATCCGAGAAATGGAACAATGCACATATTTACTCTCTAATGTGAGCCTCCGTGGCTCAGGCGGCAGCGCGCCGGCCTCTCACCTCTGGGTTCCGTGGTTCAAATCCCGGTCACTCCATGTGAGATTTGTGCTGGACAAAGCGGAGGCGGCGCAGGTTTTTCTCCGGGTACTCCGGTTTTCCCTGTCATATTTCATTCCAGCAACACTCACCAATATCATTTCATCTCATGTGTCATTCATTAATCATTGCCCCAGAGGAGTGCGACAGGCTTCGGCAGCCGGCACAATCCCTATACTCGCCGCTAGATGGGGGCTTCATTCATTTCATTCCTAACCCGGTCAAATGACTGGAAACAGGCTATAGATTTTCATTTACTCTCTAATGCCTTGACTGCAGAGACGTGTGGTGATTTATTGTTTAACGGGTAAAGCCAACGGGATTAAAAAATTCCTGGACTTCTCAAATATAATATCGTTGGTATCGTAAGAGCAAATTTAGGTCAGATATAAAAGACTAAAGCGAAGACCCTGAAACAAGTTAGTAAATATAATACCATAGTAAGCTGGGGACTCGAAGTCACCACTGTACATTTTCTATTTGAACGAACACTGAGATGGCTGTTTAGTCTCGTAAAGGAGGGCGGTGTCCGCCTCTGTGGTTTAGTGGTTAGTGTGATTAGCTGCCACCCCTGAAGGTCCGGGTTCGATTCCCGGCTCTGCCACGAAATTTGAAAAGTGGTACGAGGGCTAGAACGGGGTCCACTCAGCTTCGGGAGGTCAACTGAGTAGAGCTGGGTTCGATTCCCACCTCAGCCATCCTGGAAGTGGTTTCAGTGGTTTCCCACTTCTGCTCCAGGCAAATGCCCGGATGATACCTAACTTCAGGCCACGGCCGCTTCCTTCCCTCAGCATAGCAGGTGAGGCCGCCTGGACGACGTACCGTACTGGTCATTCTCCCCAGTTATATGCCCCGACCCCATGTCTCACGCTCCAGGACAATGCCCTTGAGGTGGTAGAGGTGGGAGGAGTCCGAGGGAAAAACCAACCCTGGAGGTTAAGCAGATTAAGAAAGAAAGAAAGAAAGAAAGAAAGAAAGAAAGAAAGAAAGAAAGGAGTGTGGTGAAACTGAAAATTCAGATGTTTTCACTATTAATGAGTAGCTACAAGGAATTATATAAATGAAAAGCAAGAAAGGAAAAGGAAACATTCCCTTGTTTACTTTCAATAATACTGTATATTGAATGATCGAAGAAAGGCGTACTGTCAGTTGAGCGGTCAGTCTTCTATTCATCCATATACCTTCAAACACATTCGACCTTTTACCTTTGCTCATATCATACTCGAGGCCACAACTGCACGATTCTGGAAATAAAATTGAGTGATTTGATGCGTTTTGTGAACAGCATAAAAGTGATTCTTATGAGTTCTACGAGATTTGAAACGATATATCACACGTAGATAGGAAATTGAGTTTGAAGGCGAGATACGGCGATTGAATGAGAAAGAACAAAGGAAGAAGTAGATAGCTTTATGTTGTTAGTAGTGACAAGCGTTGTTGAGTTGAAGGTTCAGAGTTATGAGAGAGGTAGGAGGAATTCCCTGTGTATCAGTTGCTAAAGAACACTTCCAAGACCACCATTGGAACAAAAGTCTCTTTAAAAAAAGATTACCGGGCGAGTTGGCCGTGCGGTTAGAGGAGCGCGGCTGTGAGCTTGCATCCGGAAGATAGTGGGTTCGAATCCCACTGTCGGCAGCCCTGAAGATGGTTTTCCGTGGTTTCCCATTTTCACACCAGGCAAATGCTGGGGCTGTACTTTAATTAAGGCCACGGCCTCTTCCTTCCAACTCCTAGGCCTTTCCTATCCCAACGTCCCCATAAGACCTATCTGTGTCGGTGCGACGTAAAACCAATAGCAAAAAAAAAGAATAAGATTATGTCTTTTACCTCTCAACATTTTAATCGTAGGGGATATCAGTACAATACCGCACATTGTCCATAAATGTTTCAGTTTCACTGAAATAACATGACTTTTGTTGTATCGAAGGGCATTTGTTTCCAGTTTAGACTCAATTCATTCATAACAGTTAGATTCTTCAGTGTATCAAAACTAATTTATGAATGAATAAAACTATCCTACATGAAAATGAACCAATAAAATCTGTTATTACTCTCCTGAAAGGACATCGTCACATTCTATTAAAATTACATTTTTTTTTATAACATATGAATTTATTAGTATTATTGGGAAGTGCGAAACCATTTATGTTAAAACCTGTCTCCACTCTTCCAGTAATTGTTGAAATGAGAGAATCGCTGATAAAAGGAGTGCACTCCTAAGTGGACCAGTGAGGAGAGAAGAACCATATTGCTATTTTTTTCTTTGCTAGTTGCTTTACGTCCAACCGACACAGATAGGTCTTATGGCGACGATGGGATAGGAAAAGCCTAGGAGTTGGAAGGAAGCGGCCGAGGCAACAATTAAGGTACATCCCCAGCATTTGCCTGGTATGAAAATGGGAAACCACGGAAAACCATCTTCAGGGGTGCCGACAGTGGGATTCGAACCCACTATCTCCCGGATGCAAGCTCACAGCCGCGTGACCCTGACCGCACGGCCAACTCGCCCGGTGAACCATATTGAGAAGTACTTCATTAATACAAGTTAATACCTAATAACTATTACTGGAGAAGTGGACACAGGTTTAACAAAAATGGTTTTGTAGTCCTCAACAATATTAATCAATTCATATGTTAAGTTTTAAAAACGCGTGATTTGATAGAATCTGATGTCTTTCCAAGAACGAAACAAGTCATACTAATTTAATGAACTTATTTCATTTTCAGATATAATCTGTTATTGCATGTTTTCCTTTTCATGTATCTCCCAAATTGTATTCATAAAGTGGTTTCAACAAACTCAAGAATCAAAGGGTTATGAAGAGAAAATTACAGAATATCAGGTTTTGGAGAACGAGCCAATTTTACCTCATTATGTGACATCCTAGATACAGTATTCTTTCCTTTCCCCATTACAACTCGAGCGGAATGATGGAGCAATATGTTTTATACGACAAGATATAAACCGGCAGAAAATGAAATCCCAACACCAAGAATTAGTTGTGTTTTGTAAATGAAATTCAGGAGGCATGTTCGCACCTATGCAAATTTGAGCACTTGTCGACGAACAGTGGTGCTATTAACGCCACTGTGACCTTGCAAAGCGAGTTTGCTTTAAATACGCGCTATACACTTTGTGAGCGTTAGTCGTTGTCCGGTGTTGGCGTTGTGAGATATCTGTGAGTCAAACATGTCTTCAAGGCGACGAAGAAGGCAGTATCAGCAGCTTACTGAGCTTAAAGGAGGGTAAGAGGGCTGCGAGAAGGTGGATGTCCTTTGAACGATATTGCAGAAAGACTTAGCAGAGACTTATCTACAGTGCACTGGCGTTGGCAACAATGGTCGCTGGAAGTCACTATCTCAAGAAGACCGGGGTCCGGCCACACACGGGTCACTACGGAAAGGGAAGACCGCCGTACTCGCCGCATAGTTTTGGCGGATCGTACTGCTTCTTCAGCCGCTGCTAGAGTTTCAGTTGACATCAGAGTGACACATAGAACTGTAACAAATCGATTAACTTATACGAGGGACATCTCCGAGCTAGATCTTGCCTCTAATTCCGAATCACTGCCATCTGCGACTTCAGCTGTGTCAAGCTAGAGCTCATTGGTGGGTGGAGTGCAGATCTGTTGCGTTCTCAGATGAGATCCTTTTCTGTCTTGGTGCCAGTGATGGCCGTATATTGGTAAGCAGGAGGCCCGGTGAGCACTTGGAACCAAGCTGTCTGCAGCGCCGACATACTGGACCTACACCAGGAGTTATGATCTGGGGAGTGATTTCCATTGATAGAGAATTTGTACGTCAGATTGGTGATTGAACCGGTTGTGTTGGCATTCATTCCCTGTATTCCAGGTGATGTTTCCCAACAGGATAACGCTCGTCCTCATAAATCTGCTGCTTTACAGAGTGTCGACCAGTTGACCTGCCCTACGAGATATCTAGACCTTTCGCCCATTGAACATTATGGGACAACAAATCAAGCGCAGTCAAAATCGTGAGGACTACAGCGCTTATTAATTTACCAACATGTCACATGTCTTCTGGCACGTACCTGTGACCTGGAAACTTTAATCAAATAAATATGTTACTTAGACAATTGCTCAGCGTAAATTGTAATTGGGTAATTCAGGGAGAAAGATTGGAACAGGTAAGGAAGTTGGAATATCTAGGAGTTATTTTTAATGATAAAGGAACTTGGAGTGACCAGATCAAAAGGGTGAAATATAGAGGATTGGCAGCCTTAGCCTCAGTCAGAAATTTGCTAGTCAAATACCCGGGGATCAGTTATAAAACACTGAGGCTAGTGTTCAGGTCGGTAATCGTTGGGAGGGTATTATACGGCTCAGAAGTTTGGGGGCTGGATGAGAAAAGAGAGGAACTAAGAAGGATTGTTAGTAGTTTTGCTAAGTTAGTAATGGGCTTACCGAGGTGTACAGCAAATGTAGGGGCGGAATTAATGTGTGGGGAGGATTTGGAATCAGAGGGTGTGAAAAGAATAGTTAGATACTGGATGAATTTAGAAAGACAGGAAGGTGGGAGGGTATTACAGGCAGCGTATGCACAGCAATGTAAGAGCATGTATAAGGGTGGATGGTTAGAAAAAATAAAGGGATATTTGGAGAGGATAGGATTAGGACACCTGTGGGGGGAGGTTTGGTCGAAGACAGAAGTGAGAGGGATGAATATACTGGAAAGGAGAATTAGAGATATCCATAGGCAGAAATTATTGGGGGAAAGCAGACTAAGAAATTCGCTGACTGTTTTGACGAAAATAGAGGAGATAGCAGGGTTGAATATTAGATACGTCGATAGGTCGAAACGATATGGGATGATGTGGTGGCTTTTAGGTTTGCAAAGGAATACACGGTGGATACAGGGGAGGGATAAGACAAGGTGTGTACTTTGCGGAGATGTGAATGATGATTTTCACTTGCTAAGAGACTGTGAGGTAACGAGGGGGTTAAGACATGGATTATTGAGTGCCGAGCATCGGGAAATATTGGGGAGAGGGGATGAGAACGCAATCCTGAGATGGATTATTAAACAATGGGAAAAAGGGGTGAATTGAACAGGTATTTTTGTGCGACAAAAAAGGCCTGCGAGAGTAAAATGAAGGAGAGTGAGTTAGAGGGTGAGCAGGGGAATAGGGGGGTGGAATAGTTATGTATATAAGGGAAGGGGATAGTATGATAAAATTCTAATGGATTAGGGAATATAGGGACTGAGTACTTAGTTATGTGGAGTTGGGTAATAATACAGGATTGCATGGTCTGTTTGTTTTAAAGTTAGCTGGAATGCAAGTGCTGAAATGCTGAGTGTTGTTGTTTGATTTATTGATTAGGTGTAGGTCAGGAACAATAATGTGACGCAAGTACAAAGCAGAATAAGGACACTGGATGAATATGTTTGAACATTGAGTGAGTGACTGCTACAGCGAATGACTGCTAGAAGAATACTGTATTATTCTTATTATTATTATTATTTATTATTTATTTTACTCTGCACGTGAACATGTATAGGGGCGAAGTCGCCTGTTATGTTCAATAAATGTATGTATGTATGTATGCTCAGCGTAAATTGCATTACTCTAAACTATCTTCTTAGTGTTCGGATTTCATTTCCCGCTAGTGCATTAGGACTAATACTTTCATACAAGTAAAATTATACATTTGTCCATGAACTTCTCATTCTTGCATCACATTTTGCTTTGTCTCGGACGAGGTATATAAAAGTCAGAAATAGGTTCACTAATTTGTTTAGTATGTACTTGTTTATTTAGGCAACACAGGAAAGGCAGCAATAGGTTCACTAATTTGTTTTGTATGCACTTGTTTATTTAGACAACACAGGAAAATCAGGATTTCTCTAAACTCAGTTTAGTTTAGACCGATCGTGATTGTGTACTGGGCTATGTATTATTTTATTTGTATACTATGGATAGCATTGTTGGCAGAAGGCTCAAGATATCAAGTGCCAAATTCTTCGTTCGCATTCGATATATTGAAACATTCAAATGTAAATTCATATATGATATGTAAAAGTCCTGCCCTCTTATGTTTTATACATCCTTACCACACAATGAGTAATAACAGACTTAATCGCGGTTATTACATTTTTCACAAATTCCAAATATTAATTTTGTCTAAAATATGTAATGATAGTTGTATAAAGCGCAATTTTCTGCTGTTGTTTCATATACATTTTCTTTACAAACAATGATAACAGCGACTGTAATGACTTTTTTCTTTTATTCTGAAAGCCAATAGTGAGCATTGTTGACATGGAACTGTTGTTTTCTGTTGGTATATTAACGAGTTAACCGGCGATGGTGATGGTTTTTGACGATTTTCCTGGCCAATTAATCTCAGTAAGTCGAAAAAGTGTAGAAAATTCAAATTTTCTGGAGAAAGGGAAGAGAATAATATGCGTGATTGTCTTATTCTTGTGTATAGTAGATTTAATTAAATTTACAGATGATTTATCATGAATAGGGCGAGTTTCTGGTGAGTTTAAGCTCAAGAGAAGGTGTGAACTGGTATTCGGAAGATGGTGGATTCGAATCCCATTGGCTGCAGACCTGACGGTGGTTTCCCGTTGTTTTCCATTTTTATTCCAAGCAAATGCTGGATTTGTTCCTCAATTAAGGCCACGGTTGCAACATTCCTAATCCTAACTCTTTGCCATCCTTGCGTCGTTGAAAAAATTCAGTGTGTTAGTGCGATGTTAAACTACTAGGAAAAAAAGGATGTATCTGTGAATGAATCAATCACACCGATCTGCATTTAGGGCAGCCACTCAGCGGCAGATTCCGTACCTAGCTGTTTCTTCAATGACTTTGAAGAAATTGGATATTTATCATATATCACCCTTGGTAAATTAATCCAGTCCTTAGTCATTTTCATATAAACGAGTTTTTCCCCCCAAATTGTCCTGTTGAATTAGATATTTATCTTCATATTGAGATCACTCCTACTTTAAAAATACAATTCTACACCACTCATCCACTGTCATCCCATGCCATCTCTCCACTGAGAGCTCGGAGCATATCGCGACCGGGAAGGCTGGCCGTGCGGTTAGGAGCACGCAACTGTGAGCTTGCATTCGGGAGATAGTGGGTTCGAACCCCACTGCTCTGAAGATGGTTTTCCGTGGTTTCCCATTTTCACACCAGGCAAATACTGGGGCTGTACTTTAATTAAGGCCACGGCCGCTTCCTTCCCACTCCTAAGCCTTTCCTATCCTATCGTCGCAATAAGACCTATCTGTGTCGGTGCGAGGTAAAGCAAGTTGTTAAAAAATATACTGCTTAGCCGAATAGATCTTCTCCTTTCTCTCAAGTCTTCCCAGCCCAAACTTTGCAACATTTTCGTAACGCTACTCGTTTGTAGGAAGTCGTCCGGAATAATTCGAATTGATTTTCTCTTGATTTTTTCCAGTTCTCGAGTAAAGTTATCTCTGCGAGGGTGCCATACTCTGGAACCATACTCTAATTGTACTATTACCAGAGATTATATGCCCTCTCCTTTACATCTTTAATACAGTCCAGAAACACCCTCATAACCACATGAAGAAATCCGTAACTTTTATTTACAATCCCGTTTACGTGATTACCCCAAAGAAGATATTTCCTAGGTACTTGCAGTGATCCTCATGAGGTTACATTCACCCCATGATGGAGTACTAGAAAATTATATGATATTTCCTTTTTGCGAAACTCAGAGTATGACTTTTCATCCCGTTTATCATCATACCACGGCCTGCTGTCGATCTCACAAGACTGTCCAGGGCTATTGTTTCAGTTGCTCACAGTGCTCTACCTCATTTATTACTTTATACATCATGCAAAAATAGCCGTCTTTGATTCCACTTCATTATTTATGTCATTTAAACGCATAAGAATACATAAAGGTCCAATAACACTGCCATGCGAAACTCCGCTGTTAATGATTACACGATATGATAATGATTCACCTACTAATTCTTTGAGTTATACTTTCTAGAAACGTATCCATCCATTCAACCAGTCTTTTGTCTAGTCCAATTACACTTGTTTTTGTCAGTAGTCTCCCGTAATCTTCTTCTTTACTTGTTAACCCTCCAGGGTCGGGTTTTCTCTCGGACTCAGCGAGGGATCCCACCTCCACCGCCTAAAAATCAGTGTACTGGAGCTTCACACTCTGGGTCGGGGGATAATACTGGGGAGGATGATCATTACCTCGCCCCGGCGGCCTTACCTGCTATGCTAAACAGGGTCCTTGCAGGGGGATCGGATGATTGGAAGGGATAGACAAGGAAGAGGGAAGGAAGCTGCCGTGGCCTTAAGTTAGGTACCATCCCGGCATTTGCCAAGAGGAGAAGTGGGGAAATATGGAAAACCACTTCCAGGATGGCTGAGGTGGGAATCGAACACACTTCTACTCAGTTGACCTCCCGAGGCTGAGTTGACCCCGTTCCAGGCCTCCTACCACTTTTCAAATTTCGTGGCAGAGCCAGGAATCGAACCCGGGCCTCCGAGAGTGGCAACTAATTACACTAACCACTACACCAAAGAGGCGGACCTCCCGTAATCTATCTTAGCAAAATGCTTAGATAGGTGAATTGCGATGCAGTCCATTTGACCTCTTGAACCTAAAATATATATCGTAAAGAACTTCAGTAATTATTCCTGGAATGTACTTATTGGAACCTGCATCTGCCTTAAGTACCTATATTACCCCTTCCACTTCTCGCTAAATTTTGTATGAGTGCCAGTTTTGCTTTTCATCATGTTTTCCTTATCTGAATACTCTCACTAGATTCGAATTTCTAGTAAATTCCTTCAATTTCTCCTTACTTCCATATCTATTCGTAACTCTATTCTTTCTCAACCTGCACCTCCTTCTTAGCGTTATTTATCTCTTATAATAAAGAGGGTGTTCACCATTCCTCTCCACCTTTAAATGTACATACCTGCGTTCACATTCCTCAAAGATTGCTTTAAACCCATCCCACAGGCTGTTTACATTCTTTTTACCATTTCCCACCTATCACAATTACTTTTTAAACTCCCTCATATCTGTCTCGTCAGGCATGTGGTACTGCCTAATAATCCTACTCTTCCAACCTTCCTTCCTATCGGATTTATTCTTAAAACTACGACGGAAAGAGTTAAGTGATCATTTCAGTTTCTCGATAGAGCTCATCTGGTTTTACTAGTAACACGTTCAGAATAGTCTTCCCTCTAGTTGGTTCCATTACTTTCTGATTCAGCTGTCCTTTCCGCATTAACATATTTACCAATTGTTGGTCATGCTTCCTGTCATTCACATTAACTTCCCAATTTATATTAGGTGAATTGAAAGCTTATCAAACACTTCCACATTAGCGTCAACACCATCATTTCCTAGTCTGTACACCCAAAACACATCAAGTTAGATATGAGCCTTACGCCTAGAATTTCATATTTCTCATCCTTAACATTATGTAGCTTACGAAGTCGTTTATCAGAATGAATACTCCCATTACTACCATTCCTATCTCTACGATAAATATGTCAGAAAATTTCCGCATCCATAGTATCACTTCTCACCCACGATTGAACTCTTGTTACAATATATTGTATATATACCGGGAGGTACACCTGCCCTTATATTTACGGAGGTAGGTAACCCGACTAACGCATGTATCACAGTCATCCGAAAAACATTAGTTCCTGCTCCTTAACAGCCTTAGTACAAATATACCGTTCTTATGAGCTCACGAATATGACAGAAATTATCAGCGGCAATGTTATTTATATTATCTAAACTATAATGAATGAGTAAAACGATCACTTCTTCGTCTTCTCCTTTTCTTCTTCTTCTTGTTTACCCTCCAGGGTCGGTTTTACCGTCGGGCTCAGCGAGGGATCCCACCCCTTCCGCCTCAAGGTCAGTGTTCTGGAGCTTCAGACTGTAGGTCGAGGATACAACTGGGCAGGATGACCAGTACCTCGCCCAGGTGGCCTCACCTGCTATGCTGAACTAGGAACTTGCGGAGGGATGGGAAGATTGGAAGGGATAGACCAGGAAGACGGAAGGAAGCGGCCGTAGCCTTAAGTTAGGTACCATCCCGGCATTTGCCTGGAGAAGAAGTGGGAAACCACGGAAAACCATTTCCAGGATGGCTGAGGTGGAAATCGAACCCCCCTCTACTTATTTGTCCTCCCGAGACTGAGTGGACCACCCTCCTGCCTCGTACCACTATTCAAATTTCGTGGCAGAGCCGGGAATCGAACCCGGGCCTCCGGGGGTGGCAGCTAATCACACTAACCACTAAACACAGAGGCGGACGTAAAATGATCACAACTGCGAATAACACTATCGTCCGTTTGGACAGGAAGTGTCTATAAGGACTACAACGTGTTAGCTGTGCACCACGGCTCGCGGTAGCTAAAGTGGCTACAGTACGCATCACTGCTATTGTTTCAGCCAAGCTGTCTCGTAGTAGGTTCGATTCATAGGCTGGTATATGTTTTCTTTCTATTAACACCGTTTACATTTTTTTGCTGTTTGCTTTACGTCGCACCGACACAGATAGGTCTTATGGCGACGATGGGACAGGGAAGGCCTAGGAATGAGGAGGAAGCGGCCGTGGCCTTAATTAAGGTACGGCCCCAGCATTTGCCTGGTGTGAAAATGGGAATCCACGGAAAACCATCTTCCGACAGTGGCGTTCGAACCCACGATCTCCCGGATGCGAGCTCACTGCTGCGCGCCTTTAACCGCACGGCCGCCTCGCCCGGTACGCCGTTACAAGTGACTAATACGGCCACATGTCAACCTGTTCCAAAGAGTGAATTTTCACTAGGTCCTGAAACGACCGATTTTATCTGATGTTACGTAGCCAGACTGGACTATGGCATGATGGTCTGTAGACAGGAAGTAGGGTACCTTGCATATTCAGTGTAAAAAATGTTCGACATGCTGACCACTTTGGTTTATGCAGATTTTAGCACGACTTTTTAAAGATATTCTTGCACGTTGTAATATGTCAGGTATAACAGTTTGGTATGCCTGAGTGATCAGTTACCGAAGGTGACCAGGATCTTTAGGCTCCTGTGCATACCCTACCTGCTTTAAGTGACCCCACAGGAAGAAGTCAAGTGGCGTTAGATCGGGTAATCTGATCTCATCCGTGAGGTTGAGCCCCGTCCTGTTGAAATCGCATTCGTAATCGCTCGCGCATTGGAAACTGTGGGACTTCATTTTGAAGTTCCGTGTACTGTCATCAACGCTCCCTTGTCTACCCCGTTCCCCTGAATGTGCAATCCTTCTAATCCCTTCTAACTTATACGTACTTAAACGTACCACTATGGTTCAAGTGAAAACCTTCTGAGAGCAGAATCCTATCTTCTACCCACCCAGTATGATCTAAAAATCACACTCCCAGTTTCCCACATAAGCACCCCATAGTCTCATTTAAGTCCCCGACCACCTTCCAGTCAATCTATCAGTGTTGGTACCTATACTTGCTTGCCTTAGTGCTGGTACGAAAGTGAAAATGACCACCTTCTCCTTACCCTTCTCCTTGTCCTCTACTTTCCTCAACATCTGCCTTAACTTAATTCTTGAACAACACTCTACCCTAATTTCCTTCCTTCCACATAATTTCCCACGTGTCTAACAATGGAGTCACCCATGAGCATAGCCTCAACACGCCCACCTGATTTGATCTCCTCCCCTCCTGGTCTCTCCTACCTTTCCTGACGGCTGCAGCAGCTACTCTCCCTTCCTTTTTCCTTCCCATGACCCTCGCTCCACCTCTCTTTTCCTAACCTCTAATCTACGTTTTCCTTTCGTCCTACTTCCTTCTTCCCTTACAACAGTTGTATGTTCCCCATCTTCCCTCTTCTGTTCACCAAAGGTGACTCATACCGAGTTCTCACCAATAACCATCCTAAATCCTGCTCGTGAATAGAATTCTTTACCCTCAATTTCCTTTCCCTTGAAACGTTAGCACATCTGTCTTCTACAACTTGCCCATTTCATTACCGTCCCCCTTGAACACCTATAGTATCCTGCACATTGTTTGAGGGAGACCTGCCTACGTTCATGTCTGTGAGAATCGTAATTATCTCCCTCAAACACTTGATTTTCTCCCCCGTACTCCTTAATGCCAGCTCACACCCAGAGACCCTACACCTGCATTCCCTAGCCATTCTTTATGGAAACATGAAAAATCAAAAACAAACAACTTATTCTGTGAATATTAATATTCAAAGGCAAGAAATACTATCCAGGCTACTACTCAATATATTAAGCAATATGCTAACAAAATTAACTACAGTACTACTTAGGCTTTATGTAATAATTATTAATAATTAATCATTCATACAAATTATTATTTTATTCTACTAGGCGCTGACTGAAGTTACTGTATATCGAAAGGATTACACAACAATTACATAATAGTAATGCAAATAAGTACAATCTGATAAAACAACTACCTACAATTCTAAACTGCTCTTAAGACTGTCTTTATGTCCGCCTCTGTGGTGTAGTGGTTAGTGGGTTAGTGTGATTAGCTGCCGGTCCCGGAGGCCCAGGTTCGATGCCACGAAATTTGAAACGCGGTACGAGGGCTGGAACGGGGTCCACTCAGGCTCGGGAGGTCAACTGAGTAGAGGTGGGTTCGATACTCACCTCAGCCATCTTGCAAGTGGTTTTCCACTTCTCGTCCAGGCAAATGCCGGGATGGTACCTAACTTAAGGCCACGGCCTTGTCTATCCCTTCCAATCTTCCCATCCTCCACCAATGCCCCTGTTCAGCATAGCAGGTGAGGCCGCCTGGGCGAGGTACTGGTCATCCTCCCCAGCTGTATTCCCGACCCAATGTCTTGCGCTCCAGGACACTGTCCTTGTGGCGGTAGAGGTGGGATCCCTCACTGAGTCCGAAGGAAAAACCAACCCTGGAGGGTAAGCATATTAAGAAAGAAAGAAAGAAAGAAAGAAAGAAAGAAAGAGTACCTTCTTTGACAAGATAACGGAAGAAATTGAAATGTGGTGAAAACTAAATAATTAAACAGATTATTACAGCTGGTAGATTATTATTATTATTATTATTATTATTATTATTATTATTATTATTATTCCTACTACGCGCGACGGAAGTTAAAACTGTCCTTAAATACAGAAAAATGGAGGATGTCTAAAACTATTTCTCAAGAAGTTATCTCAAAACTAGGGCGGAAATTTGAAATATAATAGGATAGAAATAGGAATTGGATTAATAAATTTTACTTGACCATATGCCTTCAGTCCGGCCTCGCGGTGTAGAGACTGTGAACCTGACTCTCACCCGGAGGCGTGGGGTTCGATTCCAGGCCAGATCAGGAATTTTTACCTGGATATGAAGGCTGGTACGAGATCCACTAAGCCTACGTGATTACAATTGAGGAGATATTCGACGGTGAGATAGCGGCCCCGGTCTAGAGAGCCAAGAATAACGGCCGTGAGGATTCGTCGTGCTGACCATACAACTCCTCTTAATCTGGAGGTCTTCGGGCTGAGAAGTGGTCGCTTGGTAGGCCATGCCCTTCGGGTCTGCTGCCCCATGGGGTTTGGGATTTGGTTTGGCTTATGCCCACAGTAGGCATAAAGAGAGCGTTCGTGAAGAGAATATTTTCAGATCGGTTCAGTAGGTATATGATCTCCTATTTGTACACCAAGAAGCCGGCATACTACCGGAAATTTAAAACACATCAGTCTGTCCGTTATAGCTTTCCTAAATGAAATACCATTACTGTTAGTTGCTGGGATCTTTGGCCGTACTAAGGGGTAATACCGTGTCACGCGGGGAGAGAGGGTCCGTCTACCTTCTTAATTTAGCGTGACTACGCTTAGTTCGAAACATAAGGACTTGTTTAGAAATCTCACGTGCTTTAGCCGGGATTCGAACTACATTTGTGAGAAGCTAGAGACAATACCACACGGCCAGTACTTCATTAGGCTGGAAAATCACTTGATATCTACTCAGTTATATCCGCGCAAATATTATTGGTTATTGTGTTTTGTGAAATATAATGTATAACGAATTCTAAATATCTGGACAGAAGTTGAGTAGAACTGATCTCCTAGAGAAACGAAACTATTCGTTCCTTTTGCGACACCAGTTCCTGAATGTCATCATCTTGAGAGCGCTCTAGGGTTTGTACTGTTTCACTTCGGGTCATTCCTCACGAAATACGTGGCATAATACCACAACTTTTAATTCCAGAACCATCTTCCTCTATCACAGAAGGTATGTTTTGTTCCGTCGCAAAACACACGATCCATACATGTCATCAACACCTCGTTGAATCTCATAATAGGGAACGGAAATTCCCTCGGCGATTTCGTATTTGAGGCATCATTACAGCGACAAATGACGTGTTTCCTGTCCATTAGTGGCGGTGGAACTGAACATATTACTTCTCATAATTAGCGACGTAAAAATAAATGAGTGACGCGGTGATAAAACAATCCCCATGCCCATTTGTCCTCTCGGAGTTTGCTTGGATGAACGACGAGCCAATAGGAACAGCAAGCGCATTTGCACCGTAATTGATGTGTTCATTTACAACTGTACCTGCAGCACTCAGTGCATATGTACAGTATATGCATGTAAATTGTTCGAACATCAATCATAGTGCAATTTAATACCTTGTAGAGAGAAGCAAAAGAGCAATGCCTCCTCCGTACAGGTAATAAAGCCCCTTGGAGGAGTAGAAGTTAAAAGCTATCACTACCCGAAATCTAGGCGCTGAGTGGGATAGAACGAATAGCTTTAGGCGCGTCCGACTTTCTTCCCATAAAGAAATTAATCGTGTACTCATTTTTTATGAAGGCATATTATTTGCTTTTTTCCTTGTTTCTTAGAATTTGCTTTACGTCCCACCAACACACACAGGTCTCATGGCGACAACGGGATAGGAAAGGGCTAGGAGCGGGAAGTAAGCGGCCGTGGCCTTAATTATGGTACAGTCCCAGCATTTGTCTGTTATGAAAAGCTGAGTAAATCTCAGGATCATTCGCCTCTCCAGAAGTGGAAATTTCGCCCCCAGATTATTCGACTTCCTAACAGAGAACTGAACCTACGTCGTTCCGAGCGAATCAAGCACTCTTTTATACCATCTCGGATGAGCAGCTCCTACATTGTATAGTATCGTATAGGCCTAGGGCATATAGTATGTTACTCTCTCACTAAGACAAAGTTCGATTCTCGGCTAGGGTAGGTAGAATTTTTGAGATGGTAAATCCCGTCCCTGTGATTTTTATTCCACGTAAAACAACTGCTCCTGTGGCTGTGATGACGAGAACAGTCACTTATAACTACAAGCTTGTTTAGTTTCGTAATGATTACACTCGCTGTGATATGGGGCGTAGTTGTTGAATGAAACTGGCACTGGCTTCTCACCCAAGCGGCTGTGGTTTGAACCCCATTAGAATTTTGAAATGGTAAGTGCCCTGTGGTTACGATTCATGAAGATGCATTGGGGACTGCTTAGCCAAGGTTGTTGAAAATACGCGTTTGGTCAACCCGAAAGGACTTACGGAATAAGAAACACTGCCCAAAATGTACACTCCGATTTTGATTAAACTAGTGCCACTGAAAAACTAAAAATGATAAACAGAATCACCTATATTGCCGGTAATCATTAATGCTCAGGTGAACAATGACACCTATATTTTCCTGTACACATAAACGCTTAGACGAGTAATAGATTTGGTTTCTTAATGTTACTCGTCACAGATTATACTTTAATTGATTGGTGTCGTACAATTTACCGGTTATCTCTACTCTAATTACTCAAAAGAGCCTACTATTTCAAATTTGTTACTTTTTACAGGTATATTTGACATCTGTATTGGAACCCAGAATTCCACACAAATAACATGTTGTGAAAATGGTTAAAACGAATTCATGAAAGTAATTAACCATGCTTATCGATGCGTACAACAAGACTACAGAAGCCACAGACACAAGTATTAAAGTATCTGAAGTTAAAACCATGAGTGTAAAGGTTATCTCTTCTTAATCTGCGGCTGGTGCCAAACATCTCTGTGCTTGTCTCGCGTTCAGATCTTCCTTAGATGGCGAGTCCTTGTGTTTACAGTGCGCTGTGTATTCTGGTATGGGATAGAACAAATTTGTTAGTTTCATTCACCTGTCTCAGTCTCATCCTTCAGAAAGTAATTACCATTCTGCAGAGATTACTACACACATTTAAAAATCATTTAATAAAATAGAACTCTCCCATCCCCTAGTTATGGATCGCCTGGAACTGAGGAGAGTGTAAGCATTTATTGCAATCCATATGATTCGTTTTTGTACATGCATGCTTTTGTTACAATTAGTTTATCTATTACTACATTAAACATTACAGTAAAGCCTAGTTACTATTCACAACCAATATCAAAATTGTAGCTTCATACATTTTATGTATTTTGGCCTACATGTTAACAGTGTTATATAGTCTAGGATAACATGTATCTTACCCTTATTAAGTTGAATTAGTGCAAGTACTTATTTATGTCTCAAGTCTGAACAGAGTTGTATTCATGCATGCATGTCTGAATGAACAAATACTATTATTTTCCAGCCAAGGATAAGCACCGACTGGGGAGAGAGCATTCGTTATTGAAGGAGTTATTGATCAAACGACTGAATGAATTTCATGCTCTCAGCCCATATTTAAAACATGCTCCGTTGTTGTGAATTTTAGCACTGAACGTCAGAGGTGCTGTATATTGTCACCTCCGAATTCTGCAGGTACTCTTTGTGATGGATGTTAACTGAGTTATTGATGTAGAATATTTCTAATACCAATATAGTTGGTCCGTTATTGGACATTATACGTTTTACAGCTAACTCATTCCTGGTTGCCAGCGTTTCGCCCCAGAGTACTAAGTTGGGCTCTTAGTTGGTAAATAGCATACCTACCAAGACGCATGGCTAATGCTTACCACGGGGGCCACTGCGTAAGGCTATTTGGAGCCTGGCTAGGCAGGTATCAATTTTTGAAAATGAGACAAACTCCCTCATAGTGCATTGGCACTGCCGGTGGCACCAAGTAGCTCGAGCAGTGGCTTCCATGGTATGCACTAGCCATGCGTCTTGGTAGGTGTGCTATTTACCAACTGATGAGCTCAATTTAACACACTAGGGCGAAACGCCGGCAACCAGGAATTAGTTAGCTGGAAAATTTAAAATGTCCAATAACGGACCAACTATATTGGTATTATAAATTTACTCATTCGGGACAAATATTTCAGGTTCCCTATGGGAATCAACATCTATATCGTAGAATATTTCTATAATGTCGTTCAGTACTTGGTAACTCGGTGATAATCTGTGAGACCCAGACTTTCTTCAATAATCTTAAAACTAGTACAAGTGTGATGTGTTTGGTAAAAGGCTATCCATATATTCGCTCTTTCATCCTGCAGTTCTTGATGTAAAGCTTGGTATTGTGTCGTAGAAGGCAATGGTATTTTTAATCTCAGTTCTTTTATATGGAACAATTGCATTATGAGCACATAGTTTAGTCTTGAAGGAACGTTCTTTGCCAGCCAGATAAGTTTTTAAGAGACATGGCCTTCACTCTATCTAGTGTAGCTAGGCTTTCCTTCGATAGGTGTTCCCAGATAATGTCTAAAGCCTATGTCATGATGGGGTAGACTTTTTTCTCTTAGCAGCATGTAACTTATTAGGAATGCTCTGCTATCCGTTGTATATATTTGGAAGGTGGGAAAGGTTAGAGGATCAAAAAGTATCTAGCAGGAATAGTATTCTTCCGTGATGAGAGGAAGTGTGTACCCTCTGGTTTGACAGGTAGTAATCAAACATGGCTGCATGCAAAGGCTTAGGATGAAAATCACATACAGTATATATCAGAATATTAATGAAACTATTGGTCGCTTAGCAACCGTTAAGTACAGAATGTATTGCGGGTTAGCGTAAACCTTCGCCTACAATTGTAGGAGTGATCATTTAATGATTTGATTTTATGATTACTCAAATTTGGTTGAACTTAGAGACCTACCAATATGTGATGATTCACAGGCAGGAAATTCCGGACAGAATAAAATATAAATTAAGAAAATCGGTCCAGTAGAAGGGATGAACGGATTTACCAAAGCTGTTTTTAGAAAACTCTTAACATATAGACAATTTATCACACTTAGTAATTATCAACGATCAAGTGGCAATGGGCGGGTCATGTGACAAGAAGTAAATTCAGGTGGTATGACATGATACACTGATACTCGGAGAGAGTCAAAAGAGCCATAAGCTGACCACAGACAAGATGGCATGACGAAATCCATCGGCACAACAGGAGGAACTAGATACAAACTGCCTGCCAGAGGACGGCACAGAAGAAATTGTGACAAGCCTATATTCAGAATTGGACGTGCACACCTGCCATGTAGATACCAACAACAAACATTATATCTGTAGGTTCAATTGTTTCTGATAAAAGTGTATCTGCAAGGAACTTATGCAGTACCATGAGCTTATTATTCTTTTGAGCGATTGTACAACGTAAGAAAGACGAAACAGCCGAGCGCCACGTGTCGCAACTGAGTAGGTATAACTTCATGCTTACTACTCTCATCAAGCCTAAGTAGTTAGATAACCCCGAAAACACTCAAAATACGTAATGAAATCGATGGAGATTAGAAATAGTTTGGTTGTATAACAATCGCGAGAGGAGAGTCCAGTCAGAAGAAGTAAAATCTCTCCCAACCTTAACTCCACACACTCACTTTTCTAACTCTCACGCGACGTATTCTACGCTCAAGATAAATAAGGCCGTGGCTTCAAAAAATACCGAGGCAAAAATATAAGACAGTATTATGGCTTTTATTGCCGGGAGTGTCCGAGGACATGTTTGGCTTGTCAGGTCTTTTGATTTGACACCGGTAGCAGGCCTGCGCGCCATTATGAGGATGAAATGATGATGAAGACTACACATACACCCAGCCCCTGTGCCAGCAAAATTAATCAATGATGGTTAAAATTCCAGACCCTACCGGTAATTGAATCCGGGACCCCTGTGACCAAAGGCCAGCACGCAAACAAAGCCATGGAGCCGGACTCTCTGGTCAGAACTATTCGTATTGAACCCACAACCTTTGTGTCTCAAGAATTGTGAGTCTTAAAGTCACTACATGAGGCCCCATATTAATCGTAATGAGAAACTCGAATATATATTTATATCGCAGAGGTGACACGAGGCAGAAAGGTTTCTACTTTTTCTCACGCTCTCAGATGATACGTCATCCGCACGTGTCGAAGGTGGATGGATACAGAATCAAGTGTTTGTTAGATAAGTATAGTTAATAAAAGGAATCAGCAGTGAACGTACTGTAATGAGTGTCCTGTAATTATCTGTAAGGCAATTGGTCTTTAGTAATACAGATTTGAGATTACTAAACCGTTTTCGTGAATATTACATGAAAGGCGCGCGTGTCTATTCAACCCACGCCAAGTCGTCAGAATATAGTGCCTATCAAATGAGGTCAATTAACCAGTTAATTTGGTACGAGATAATTTTAAATGTTTATGAACAATGTCGCTAGCAATTTAGCAAGTACTTGGTTACAGTGAAAACTGTTTAAAATACATTTCCACAAAGTCGGACAAAGTACGCAAATTTTCTTGGCGGCAAGAGAAATGCCTAAGAGAGGCGATGGAAAACTATAAATAAAGGCAGGTGCCATCTTAAAATCACCCTACTGTACATTGCGTCATTGAAGCACCCGAGAGAAGGTTATATTGTTAAGTCAATTGATCGGCGAGAAATAAAGTCCAGCGAAACTTAGATTTTGGCCGATGTGGCTGGGGGTTGTCTCCAAGTGGAGATAGTTGTTCATGGCAGTATTAAATCTGATGTAAAGACGGTTGTCAAGATACCGAAGTAGTAGTAGTGAAATTCTAATAATATTGTGTCGTAAAAGAAAGTATTTCGTGTGCGGGCGATAATCCAATCATTCGAGTTTGGTCCGCGAAAACACCGAGTGAAGGGCATTTTCTTTTTTGTGCTTTATTTTTCAGGTAAGAAACATGAATAAAACCAAATATGAAGCCAGAAGTGTTAAAATGGCAAAATAAATATGGGAGGGTTACTGGTGAGCCAAGTATGGAAGCTGACGTGCAGATAATGTAGGTGGAATGCCAAAATCATCGCCTTTGTGCCTGTTTTATGATGTCACACTTATATGTATTTGTAATGGGTATTTATGACGCAGTTCGGTCACCCATTTGTTTCGTGAATGTCAGAAAAAATGACGAAAGGCCATTTGTTTTCTTTTTTACGCTTGGATAAATTTAATAAATTATTTCTAGTGCCGTGTAATGTGTTGTAAATAGTCAATAATGAGGGTTACGAAGTGATGTAACGTCCAAAGTAGATCGTCATTTCCGTGAATTTATTGCCTGTGTTGTGGTGTCAAGTTAACATGTTTTTATCTGACGTAATTTTTTTCTGTTTGAATTATGATGGAGATGGTGCCAGATATCCGTGGTTACCCAGTTTCAATCGGGTGCAAGCGCACTGTCGTGTTGAGTAATGAAGATCGGTGGATATCTAATTTAATTTAATTTTTAATTTCGTGTGGCTATTTCTAGCCGAGTGCAGCCCTTGTAGGCAGACCCTCCGATGAGGGTGGGCGGCATCTGCCTTGTGTAGGTAACTGCGTGTTATTGTGGTGGAGGATAGTGTAATGTGTGGTGTGTGAGTTGCAGGGATGTTGGGGACAGCACAAACACCCAGCCCCCGGGCCATTGGAATTAACCAATGAAGGTTAAAATCCCCGACCCGGCCGGGAATCGAACCCGGGACCCTCTGAACCGAAGGCCAGTACGCTGACCATTCAGCCAACGAGTCGGACGTCGCGAAAGGTAATGCTATTCTGTCCGTTTAACCTGTGTCTGATTGAAAATAAATAACAGTAAAGTTTGTCAGTCATTTTTTATGAAAATCCAGTTTTAAAAATACGAGGTCATGTTGTGCGAAGTTGTTCATTATTAGAGCATTGTGCGAAATTATGTGTCGTGGATTCTAAGGATTATTATTCCATTCTTTTGTCACTGAGATTTGCCGAGTTTGAGGCAAGAGGTTAGATTTGTCGTATGAGTTGATGCAGGATTTGTGAAACAGGTGATTGGAAGCCTGTAATGATGCCAGGAGATTTCTGCGTGAACCCGAGGAAGATATTGTATAATGTTTTGTTTCTGTGTGTTTCGCTGTCTTTATTGCCTGTAAGCCGATGGTGTATACTAGGGTGGGTAATAAAGAGATGTTCTATTCTATTCTAATTATTGAATGGCATCTTAAGTAAATCTCTGTGCATATCGGTTTGGGTCAGGAATGTCGTATTTGTAATTTTATTTGCAAAGTCGAAGATTTCATTCTAGTGAGACCAGTTAAGCGTGAACATATAGGACAGGTGTTTTCATTCAAAGCTATGGCGGCGAAGGGTAGCTTATTTCCGCTAGCCAGCTGAGCGAGGGTTCGCCGCTCTGACATAACGGTATTTGTGCTGCCTGTTAGGTGTTAAATTTTAGATTGTATTCTTTTGAATGGAGATCGTAACTTTGCAAGAACTAGTTGAAATTTTCATCCATGAGTAACGTGTATGTTATTAGATAGCATTCGATAATATTAACTTGTTTAACCGATATCTGAATGTATATTGAAACCACGAAGTTAGACTATAATGAGCGATGTCAGCCAATTTCAGGATGTCAAAAATTTGAGTGTTGGTAGTAGTTACCGATTTATTTTTAAGGGGTGCACAAAGCCTTATTTAAATATCATGATGGGATATGACTTAGTATTTGGCTTACATTTTACGTCGAGTTACTTATGCAGATTTTTAGTACTTAATAATTAGGCTTATCCAAGTGTTAATAGTGGCTAGTATTAGATTAAACTTATAGTGTAATGTCACAAAACAAGATATAATACTGGAAATAAATGATGTAAATTTTCTTCCAGCTGCACGATAACAAACGACGATAAAAATTATAAAGGCACTATAAAATATAATTACGTCAGTATTTGAGTAGGGACTTGTTAAAGAAACCATTCGTCCGCGGAGATAGAATTTGTCGTTAATTAGGATTTATAAAAATCATTTAAATTTCTTAAATTATTAAACTCAGTGAAAACCGTATTTGTGAAATAACTTAAAGTCAAGTGAAACCCTTGAAGATGTATTTTGGAAATCTTAGTTTATTTTGCTGGGAAAGTTCAATTATTAACCTAACGCTTAAGGGGACATACCCGAAGGTAATGGATTTTACTGCCACAAAGTATTGCGAGCATTGTTGTTGTTGTATTATTTGACTTTGATTGATAGAGCATTAAATGTGCTAGGAGTAGTAAAGTGGAAACCTTGGACATCGACCGATGTATCTTAATTGTGTTTAGCCTTCAGCTTAGAAACTTGGATGGTCATGGCGTCATCAATCTCAGTGGCTTAGATTAAGGCCATATGCCACTATAGCATAATTTTCCTTGCGGTCATCATCCACAATGAATTTAAAGTAAATTAGAAGTTTAGTCGTCGGTCCATGACATAGTCGCAAGTCACATCGATTCATTTAAGGGTCCATGCCGTACAACCACTGTGTGGCACACACCGATTTGACTGCCTTAATTATACCCAGAGTCCAGAGTGAGTTCGTATTACGAGGGCTGTACCATCACGAATCATTAGGATGGTACACGTAGTCTCACATGGAAGCCGAATTTAAAGATTTCCAGACATTCTTTTTTTCATTCCTAACTTATGACAATGCCCATCAGGCAGTTAATTCAAAGTATCAAACCAGTATACCGCTCCTCTGTGTTGTAATTATTGTTGCATTGATTGGACAAGATGAGTTCAAATTATATGAGGATTTCCAAAATTTTCCTCGTTATTTCTTTAATAAAAACACAGAATTTTCTTGAGTTGATCTTTCATTCATGTAGCTCGAGTAGATATAATAAAACCCGCCCTTACCCCCAGCAAATGACAAAGAACTCGTAACGACCCAAGAGACGGATCTCATGCTAATTGCTGATAGGTAAGGAAGGTAGGTATCCTTTATGGACCACCAAGGGTTCAGTATCTAGTAAACATTCTGAAAGCCTATACATAGAGTTGGTCAAACAGACACGTTGACAAGTGTCTCTCGACACTTCACATCGTCTAACCTGAAATTGTTGCCTCGGCAAGGAACTGGCCGCCTGGACGTTCAAGTAATTTGCACTCTATATCATTTTCGTCTTTTGTTACGACTATCAGCCTTCATTCTGATGACTTTGCCTCCATAATCCTCAACGTGTACCGAGAACTGCGGCTTCAGTTGCTTTCACACTTGTTCACTTCAAGTCGTCTGCCTCCGTGGTTGACTGGTTGGTGTATTGGCTGTCAGGCATAGAGGTTTCGGGTCCTATTCCCAGCTCAGCGTTCCTCTGGCTCCTGGACTGAGTAATTTTCCTGCACCAAACGTCTCTGCAAATCACTCACAACACTACCCTTCAGCACACTAGCACGCAGTTCCCTGTGTACGACAGACATCGTTCAATCTCATCAGAAGTTCTGCGTTACGATGGCTCCGCCAAGTTAGTATTAAACACAAGTAATTATTAAAAATGAAATGTAGCTTGGAAATAGGGATCAATCATCCTCTACTTTTCTACATTTCGCAGCCAAGTTTCTTGGGTAACTCTATTCGTCATTTTTAATAAAGTAGCAAAAAATTATCCATCCTTATCACTTTTAAATTAATTTTATTATTTAATAATTTTGCCCTTGAATGCAAAAAAGTACAGCACAGAGAAGTAGAAACCTGCATTCAGAGTGAAGTTAATCCATTCTGAGGATACAATTACTACACAGCAGCTTATTTATCTCTTTTTCATATAAATAAAATAAGACTTTTTCCAATGCTTTGCTCAGAATTTAAGGAAATTGGTATTTGCGTGGCGGCCAAGTCCGGAATAAGAGGGAAAAGCAACTTTTACATTTCCGTCCTGTCTGTCTGTCTGTCTGTCTGTCTGTCTGTCTGTCTGTCTGTCTGTCTGTCTGTCTGTCTGTCTGTCTGTCTGTCTGTCTGTCTGTCTGTCTGTCTGTCTGTCTGTCTTGTGACAGTATGCTTCTTATGAAGTGACTGAATGTTGGGTAGTGTGACAAGAGTCTGGTTCTTTTGTCGACATCGCACGTGCTCGTTCCCAGAGCGAGGCAGCGACAGGTTTCAAACGTGAAGGGGAGCGAAATAGCTTGATCAGGAAAAATAAAAATAAAAAGAAGAGGAGATAAAGAAATAGCTGGATTATGTTCGTGTACAGTTGTACTTGATTAAATGCGAGGAAAGTATAATTAGTAACATCGACCATGTGATATTCGTACTTACGAATTTGTATAAAGGTGAAATTAGACTGAACAGTGATAATGATATCATGTGTAAACTACAATAATTGGAAATTGAATTTATATGTAATTTTGAATGGTGTATTGGTAAAAGTAAAAAGAATTAATGAAGTGACTTGACAAGAATTCTTACTTCAAATGACTTGTACTTCCTAGGATCAGTGGGGCATGGCTACTTACGGGATGTCATACGCGTGCTCATTCTCGCTTCATTTCATTTATTCTCCGTCTACGCTCAGTACACTGGTCAACGAGAACGTCGCTGCACACAGAGGGAGAACTCCATTCGAGATTGATTCGTCACCAGGGACAGTGAGGACGCATATCCAGCGTTAAGCCTATACTTGGAAAAATGTGCTAGTCTCTACTACCACGATTAGATGTACTCAACCAACAGACGTCGAATGTATGCAGATAAACGAAGTACGTCTTTTTTCCATGACGATTCGCAGGATTGTACCTAGAACTTTCTCTAATTTATTCTGTAAAAGTTTCAGCAAAATCATCTGGAAGTGTGGAGTTGAAGAGGACCTCAACAGTCTACATCACATGGAGATGGGATTTCATACTGGATTCTACACATATTTCATCGTGAACTGCTAAATCTGCTGACCGTCGCCAACGAAGGATAAATGCAGGGATTTCAACCCTAGACTATTCAATTGAGGACGACTGGAGCTCAACATGAATCCTACAGTGTAAGTTAAGTCGACAACGTCTTTATTTATATCTGTTCTTTGTAGCAATTTACTTCTTTCTCTATTCTTTTGGTGTGGTCTTGTAGTCTAGTAGTTGATTTATTTCTCATGTTGTTTCATTAATTGTTCCCAAATGTTCGAGTTAATACATGAAGTTTAGTTAATGTACTTGAGTCATATTCCTAACCACGTGTTACAGAGTTCAGAAATGATGGATCATCGGAATTTTATCCATGTGTTATCACAACCATCCTTTCTTATTTAATGAATTCTACTGCATTAGTGAGTTAATCTGTATCGTAGGGATTTATTGAGATGATATTTTCCCTATATTTTTCGATATTTCGGTGATATTTGGACTTACATTCGTTCTTCGTGGTAATTGTAGTATGTCGTCAGGATGTTAATTCTGGAATAAGATCATGGATTAATTAGGAGTACGTGAGTAGAGATATATAATTCTAAACGGTATATTTAATCAACGAGACGAATTTAAAGAAAGTGAGACTTGTTTCTTGGACGATAACATGTTCTTACGTGTTTACTAACTACACGTTTTGTGATATGCAGTTATGGAGAATATTAGTCGTCGCTGTAAGGTTGTAATTGTACTATGAATTTATGGTGAATTTATGTATGTGATAAGAGTCGTCCGATAGTGAATTACGACGTGTTTTGTGCGACGATATTTGTGATATGTGATATTGATGGTAAGGGGGAGTAGATGATAGTTCTTCGAGAATGCAAAATTGTAGTCGCTTTGATAAAGTCTTCTGATGATGATAATAAGAATATGTCGATAGGTGTACTCCAGAATTCAGTCTTAAATTTTAGGAATATCCTGTTGTATGTTGTGGAAATCATCGATCCAAAGCCACGAATGTTTGTGTGAATCTCATTGGAAAATGATTAAAGTTGGGCGTAGATTCTCAGATAAATATCCTGATCAGACGGTAGTTTCATACCAGGCGAACTCATTTTAATCCCACCAATTCATAACCTCATGGAGACTTCATATGTTTAGTGATACATCAGTGGAATTCAATTCGTACGTGGACCTGATATAAATAATGGAAATATTTCTTCTTTAGAATTTTTCATGTAGGTAGTTGGTAGAATTAGTCAGATATTGTAGTTAGTAGTATGTCTTGTAAATTTCTGACGTATGTGCTGTGTTGACAGAGGGAATAATCCGCGGTATTTTAGTTACATATAATTCACGATTTTTGACTGCATTTCAACGTCGATAAATCTTTTATTTGTTTGGTTATTGAGGATTATTAATTTCGATTCCTTATAATGACCACTTAACGATAACGTTAGATATTAGTTCTCATCAGGAGATAAGTGAGAATAATTTAGAGCAGATATACTCGACGTCTCGATTTAATTTTTACTTCATTTTTAAAGCACTTTCAGAATTCGTGTAATGATAATGAATATTTAAAGAACATAACTTCACAAAAAAAATTATGAGCAGAAGTAGATTTTGTTAATTTTAAATATTTTATATTCAACACTCCATTAAAATTCCATGTATTTTTTAGATTTGTTCGAGGAATTACATACATCATCCTCACTTCTCAAGATTCAAAATTTAACATTGTAAAATAATTACGTTTGACAAAACAAACATGTTCATAAATCAACTCTGTTAGAATTGTAGGGCAAATAAGTCGAATGTACTATCGCATCTGTTTGAATTATTTTTATGTCACGTCAAGAATCATGAGTAATTTAATTTAATGTATCGATCATTTCCCATAATCAGAGATAATCAGGATGTAAAAAGAATTTTTTATTTTATTTTGAATAAACAATGTCAAAATTCCAATTTATTATCGATTATTTCTTATTTTTGAAGCTACTGTTTAATCCTGCCATTTGTATTTATTCAGTCAGTAATATCATGTTCGAACTGAGCACCCCTGGGGTGTCCCTTGTTCTCCGACTTGACTATACGGGCGCAGTATGTATGTATGTATGTATGTATGTATGTATGTATGCATGCATGCATGTATGTATGTATGTATGTATGTATGTATGCATGCATGTATGTATGTATTTGCGCTCATCAGGAGAAAACGGCTAAAAATCATTTGCTGAAAATCAGCATTTAAAATCAAGAGTGGAGACACTACAATTTAGGCTATAAATAATATTAACTCTGGGTGAAAAGGTTTTTTCTGCTAGAGGCTTTACGCCACACCGACGAGACAGGTATTATGGCGACGATGGGAGAGGAAAGGTCTGGTGTGAAAATGGGAAAACACGGAAAACCATCTTCAGGGCTGCTGACAGTGGGATTCGAACCCACTATCTCCCAGATGCAAACTCACAGCTGCAAGCCCCTAACCACACGGCCAACTCGTCCGGTGGATGAAAAAGTAATTTAGGGGAAGGTCTAAAATTTAACTATCAAATATCTACGTTAATACTAGTCTTATCGATAAATGCTACAATGCGTAGGGTCTAAGTTGTAGAAAATACATTTTCCAATCTTTCACGCAGAACAACTTAATTCTGTAGCTATTCTTAACAGCAATATTTACAATTTGCATTTTTTCTTACCTGCGTTGTATCAATGCTGAACTTAATCTTACGCAATAATCCTTTGTAACGATGACATGAATTGTAAATTCCGATCTGCCTTGCCTCATACATTTTTATCGTGGCAGAAAGTTTACCAGACCCGATACTTGAATGTATTGTCTGTCCCAAAGTGAGCCGGGAGCAAATGTCAGCATGACACGCGATCTAGGGCGGTCACTGTACCTCGCTGAGTGGAGCAGCCTGCAGCACATGCCTCTATGTTACACATATTCCGATACAATTTCTTAGCTGTAATTACCTTCGGTGGCACATATTCTCTGAGCGGAACGTGATAAGAGACTGTCGAATACAAGTTCTATAGCTAGTATGAAATAAAATATAAATAATTAAATTATATTAATATTAGTGTCTCCCTCTGTAGTGTAGTGGTTAGTGAGATTAGCTGCCAATCCCGGAGGCCCGGTTCGATTCCCGGCTCTGCCATTAAATTTGAAAAGTGGTACGAGAGCTGGAACGGGGTCCATTCAGGTTCGGGAGGTCAACTGAGTACAGGAGGTTCTATTCCCTCCTCAGCCATCCTCGGAGTGGTTTTCCGTTGTTTCCCACTTCTCCTCCAAGCAAAGGCCAAGATGGTACCTAAATTAAGTCCACGGCCGCGGCCTTCCCTCTTCCTTTTCCATCCCTTCCAATCTTCCCATCCTCCTACAAGGCCCCTGTTCAGCATAGCAGGTGAGGCAGCCTGGATGAGGCACTGGTCCTTCTTCCCAGTTGTATCCCCCGACCCAAAGTGTGAAGCTCCAGGGCAGGTGGGATCCCTCGCTAAGTCCGACGGAAAAACCAACCCTGGAGAGTAAACGAATTAAGAAAGAAGAAAAAAGAAAGACTAATGTTAGTGTGTTACAGTTTTAGATTTTAATGATTCTTACATATTATCTTTCCGCTCAAAAATTTACTGCTTCAATTGCCAATTTCATCCTATCTGTTAAATTGTCTTCATAAAATTAAACATAAATTCAATGGTCTTCTGAAACAGTTCACTTTGTTTTAAACATAATGCTATAACCTTCAAAATTCGAGAATCCATACATGTGAAATTTTTAACGTTAGTTTTGATATTCAGCATACTCACCCTTCTTCCTTTTAACCTAAGTAGACTGACGAGGTTCGTTGTGATAATTACTGCCCGAGTCATTTTACCAAATGGCGATCGTATCGTTAACCCCACGGGTTACATCGTTGTCCATCGTCAAAGCGCCTTCATAGCGGTTCAAATCTCGTTAACCGCTTGTTCATTCTAACTTGTGTTCTCCAGATGATCAACGGCTGGCTCATCCCACAACTTAGAGGCATGGGAATTCTGAATATGTTTGGTTTCAAGACGTTGAGACACCAGTCCACTTTACATTGGGTGTTCGTGACCGTCTGAACGAAGTCTTTGGGAATCGCTGGATCGGACGAGGATCGAACAGTTGGCCAGCTCTTGTACCGTGGCCTCCAAGAAGCCTTGTTTTTATAACACCGGAGTTTCATCAAGGAGGGCCTGCAGGAGTGCTGTTATTCAACTGATTTATTGTTGTGCGTTCAGTCTTCCAGAAACTGACCCCAAGAATGCTGACTGACATGCAAAACAGAACATGGCGGTGCATTCGACCATGCAGGGACCATGGAGGATCAAATACCGATGTTTTGGATTCCTAATGGAGCTGCTCGTTTCACCTTTCGTGATATATAATAGTATAATATATAATAACATATGGACTTTGTGTATACTCTCTACACCAGGTAAACGTCTTAATTTGGGAGCGGGCATTGTATCCTTGGATGATTATTTCTCTTGGCCTCTCTTCTGCCCTTTCCGAGAGAATTTTGCCTAAACTTCCCTAAGTGCTTCCACGTTAGTGATTATGTCGGTCAAAATATAATTAATCATTCTTTGCCACATCCATATTTCAAAAATATTTATTCTGTTTTCGTTCTGCTTTAAAACATTCCAACTTTCACATCCATATACAACTGGACTACAAACGTAATTTTCGATGCAATTTTCTATAAATTTGTAATTACAAGTGTTTCTTTTCATCATAAACGATTTTTCTACCCTATGCAATTCTTCACTTTATTTCAGTACAACTTCTGTTATCACAAGTGACTAAGGGTCAAAGGTGATTAAATTTATCTACCTAGTCTACTAGAGTGTTTCTAAGTTGGATACTGAATTTTATGTCCTCCTCCTTAATGATGTAATTTTAGTTTCTATGATATACATCTTGAATAAAATGCCAAATTTGTGAAGCATTTGCTCCATTTCTTGTTGTGATTATCCCAAAATTACATTGAACTGACAACTAAGATCGAATTACCTCTTATCACTTTCTCTCTATCATTTCAAAGTTTCCGACTATTCGAGTGGTAAACGGAACCTGCATCCTTTCACGCGAACTAATGATGTTATAACTGCATAGACCGGGCAGACTCGTATTAAATTCCTATGAATTCCGTGCAGGGAGTTGAATGGCAGCAAATAAATTGCCTGAGATTCTGGTCGATCACACGGCTTCTTCCCTAATCTAGCGTCTGCACATCAGTTCTTCATTTTATCTCTTCTGTCACTCTCACTTCTGGAGGGATCAGCTGATTGTCAGGTCTTCATCTCCTCACGGTGATGGATCGCTTGGCAACTATCTTCTTAATCCGTACGACATACCCCAACAAGTCATCGCACGTCTACCACCTACGACTAACGACAACGTTTTCCTTTCTTCAAAGCAAATTCTCACTCTGTTATTACGGGTTTTCTTTCACATAACCCATCAGAGTTAACTTCATATTATGTTATGAACAGACCACAATATTACAATGTAATTATTTTAAAACCAGAGTAAAAGTACACAGCTAGAGCAACTGATGGTGCATAGGAGAAAAATCATTCAGATATAAAGAAACAAATACTGCACAAATGATCGTTGTTTACATCTTCGTACTTATTTTGGTATCTCGTTTTGTTGTATAGTTTTCACACTTCATACATACATCTATCAGTCCCCATGTCAGAAGGATTCGGAGTTTGAACGAGCTGAAACCCAAAAAAATCCGTTAATATAAGACGGAATTTCTTCACGCGATGAGAGAGATAGCAGACTAAACACCAAAAGCACAGAATTCAGAAAAAATCAGAAAGAAAGAGATATTTCCCCCCTCCAAATATTTAGTCTAGTTCTTTGCTTTAGACTAAATTACTTATAATGTTAGTAGTACGGATTGTAGTTTACTGTGTTGAATTAGGTATTTAAAATGCCTCGCTAATGGAGATAAAAATCCTGTAGTGTCAAACAGAATGAAATTAAGACATTGAAAATGAAACTCTATATAATATAACACAATGTCCTGACTGACTAACTCATAAACGTCCATTAAAGCTAGAAATTTTAAGGGTATATTCCTATAAATGTGTAAAGGCGTACTAAGAAGGAGTTAAAAAGAGGTACATTCGAAATGTACCTGTTTCCGATTTTCTCGGCAGCGGAATAAAATGCAACCTTTTTTGTATAAAACGTTCTTCATAAAGTACCTAAAAGGTAATTTCTGCATTTATTGGAATTAGACTTACAAGGGATGCAAACGCCGAACAAGTTATTTTCCAAATTTACATTTGTTTATTTTCTAGGGCTCGAAATAAAGTACGACTTCGTTTTTTCAGTAAAACTTTCTTCATATTAATACGTAAAATTCCATTCTGCATTTACTGAAATGCGACGTACAAGGGGTGAAAAGTGTTAAACAAGTGCATTTTTCAAATTTTCCTTCTTTTGTGATTCTTTCGGCTGTGAAATAAAATACTACTTCGTTCTGACTACAACATTCTTAATACAAGTACCTAAAATACAATTTCTGTATGTATTGAAATTCGACCTACAAGGGGTGCATAGAGCTTAATAAGGGTCCATTCGAAATTTAAATTTGATTTTCATTTTTATCCACCGGGAAAAATAATACAACGTTTTCGCACTAAATACCTAAAATGTAATGGATGCAAAGGGTAGAATCTATTATATAAAACACAATCTCTTGACTGACAGAAGCATTGACCCAACAGAGACCATAAAAGCCAGTGACAGTTAATTTAAAGAATATATTTGTATAAGTGTTTAAAGGTGTGCGAAGAAGGGGTTTTATAACATTCTGAGTTTAAATGGTTAATCTAGGGTATAATCGAAATGTACATTTTTTCAATTTTCTTGGCCGCAATCTAAAATACAACGTCGTCTTTTTAGTAAAACATTCTTCATATCAATGCATGAAATGTAACGTCTGAATTTATTGAAGTTCATATTACAAGGGGTATGAAGAGTTGAACAACGTGCTTTCAACATTTATCTTCCTTTTTCTTTAAAAATTTTCGGCCGATAAATAAAATACAACTTCGTTTCTGCACTGAAACATTCTTCATATAAACACCTAAAATACATTTTTTTTTATTTTTACAAATTTGACTTACAAGAAGTGCAAAGGGTTAAACAAGCATATTTTCCAAATTTACCTCCTATTTTTTATTTGTCGGCTGCGGAATAAAATACAACTTCGTTTACACACTAAAACATTTTTCATACAAATACCTTTCCATTCTTTTCTTTTACAAACTGCTTGACGTAGCACCGATACAGATAGGTCTTATGGCGAGGAAAATGTGAAAATGTGAAACCACGGGAAACCATCGCTCGAACTCACTAACTCTCAAATACAAGCTCATACCTGAAATGCAATTTCTGCATTTCTTGAGATTCGACTTACAAGGGGCGCAAAGTTTTGAATATATCCGTATATATATAACACAATGTCATGACTGACTGACCTATAAACGCCCAGCCGATACCATTACAGCTAGAGGCATAAAATTTTAAGGACATATTTGTGTAAGTGGGTAAAGATGTACTAAGAAAGGATTTTATTCGAAATTTACTTTTTTTCGATTTTCTGACACAACTTCGTTTTTTCACTAAAACATTAATATGTAAAATGCAATTACTTCTTTTGAAATTCGACTTACAAGGGGTGGAAAGGGTTGAAAAAAAATTTCTATCACATGTAGCAAATACTTCTTAACGAAATTGGATATCAACGCCATTATTGCTGTGAAAATTTCATCTATACTGTGATTAAGGCTACTTCTTTAATGACGGCTTAGTCGGAAGTGACTGTTCAAAAGGTGCTATTTACACTTTAAAAAGAATTATGTGCCATCCGTATCCATTGCAATAGTTAGATACTATATAATGCCGTGAGCAATCAGACCAGAAATTTGTAATTCCTTATAAGTTACAACATACCCGATCATTGGTACCTTCCTTTCATTATACATTCCTTGCGTTTGCCACAACTTTCTCATAGTGAAAATAGAGCCGTATGAACATACATTTCTCAACTAGGAGCAACATGATGTGATAAAATGGGCACTACAGTACATCGATCGCATTCGACAATACAACGGCTGTTTTCAGATGACACTTTTATTGATGGTCACATTGTAGAAGACGGATTTATGCCAAATTTCTAAATGTAAGTCAAGTTTATAATTTACAGGGAAGCTTTTTGCTAAATTCGGAAGAAAGAGCTCAGTTTACACAAAAACTTATATTGTCGGTGAGTATGAAAAGAAGCGCCTCTAAGGTGTTCTAACTATCCCAGCGTTAAGCAGCAATTAGTCAAGCAATTACAACGAATGCTTCAATGAAAACAGTCATGGGCGAAGCTGCGGTGGGTAGTGTTACTATTCTATAAAGCTTTATTTGCATTAGGATAGTCACAAATTCGTCTGGGAACACAAGATACAAATTTAAACTATTACCACATACACAATTATTTCTTCGTGTGGTGGTGTTGACACTTAACATTAATTCGAGGAAGAGGTCGAGTCCTATACATTTAAGCTTGCATTCAGTAGATGGTGTTTTCGAACCGCACTTTGGTAATCCTGATGATGCATTTACATGACCACAGCCTTCCCAGTCCTAGCCCTTTCTTATCCCATCAATAAATGAGTCAGTACGTGTAACGAAAAAGGTAGTGGAAAAAGTATTTGTCCCTCCAAATATTAAGAACGTCGGTCATTAACAGTGAAGAGCCATGAAGTATGGCAATACCTCAAGGTTATTGGAGTCTGCCTGCGGATCGTAACGATTAGCACAATTAGCTTCCATTGTCAGAGGCCCTGGTTCGATTCCCTGTACTGCTACAGATTTAACAATGGCAGGAGGTCTGGTATGAGATTAGAATGGTACATGAAGTTCACTTCCATTCGCGGTGTGCCTGTAAAGAACTGCACCACCTCGGGACAAGTTTCTGGAAGAGAACAGGAGACGTCAGATCGGAAAATGAAATAAGGAGCCGGGAAAAGTAAATGGAAGCCAAGTCACTTTGAGTCTGAGGGAAAATTATTTCATTATGTACCTTTAATTACTACTAAATTATATTTGCAGCTTCGTCCACGCGGTCATAGTTAACCGCATTGAATAAAAGATCAATTGTGCTGTACAGAATTCAAATATTTGACATCCAACGCGTGAAAAACTGCATGAACGAATTCGTTGCGGGTTACGTAAGAACTACTTTAAATAGCATAACAATATTAAGGGCACTGCACGTGCATAATGGTGGTAAAACGGACTTAAAGTAGACTTTGAACTGTATGCGAGCACTGTAATGCTATAATAACAATGCCTGCATCCAGGTACTCACAAAATTAGAACTACGAATTGTCACACATTGATGTCTTAGGGGTGACATTAAAATTCCTTGTTTCCTTTTCGGACACTGGATACCCTCCATAGATCAATTATTTTCTTTTTGAGTATTTTTGCGTTAAACACTAATTACTAACAATTAAATCGTAAATAAATTGAATCATTGTGGCCTAGAACACTCACACTCACATAAACAGTATAAAATATGATGTCAAAGGAATGAAACATAACAATTCATTCGTTCAATAAAGAATTGGCTTACAACACAGAGCAGACACCACATGAACCTGTGTCCTATCCTCAGTACCAATAATTCTTATCATAAATTACATATCAGAATTACATTTACTATAAAATACACAGCATAAGGAGCGTAAGGCCCTCTTTTAAAATGGCTTCATTCCTCACGAACTGATGGTAAAAAGAACACCTAAAAATACCCTGAAGGCAGAGTTCTTTAATACAGCTGTCCATGATATTAAGCACAGTTTCCCGGCAAAGTTTCATAGGTAAGAAGAAGATGCATAAGCTCGTTTTTATAGAAAATTGAATTATCATTATTGAAATTATTATCTTTACCTGATAATTCTGTACATTATTTTCGTCTTTGTCTGTCTGTCCGTCCGTCTGTTAGTTCATGAGACCAGAGGCTGGGTGGATCCCCAAATAGCACCACCAAGGATGTAGGAAAACCGCAAAAACCAATAGCGGCACCCAAATGAGGCTTACTAGGCAATATGAAAAGTGAGGTAGTTTGCCATTGCTTTCGACTGACGCTATAAACAACACCGGTCATAACAACCAGACGCACTGGTTGTGCTCCGAATGTCATTACTAGGGATCATCCACACCCCAACAGCTTCCAGATTTTCACAGCCATGGATGGGATTGGGACTTCGTTGGAAGTTACATTTTTGCTTTCATCCGTGCCAGGAGAAATATGCAAAAGTACTGCACCCATGAAGATTATTTTGGTATATTAGAGTAAAGCATGTGTTAAAAAAATCAAAGTCCATTTTCCTTCAACAATGTTAAAGTTAGGAAGAAAATGTACATAAACATGTTTGTGTGGAACTTCAAATTTGCATCCAATTGTTAACCTCCATATTTGATTAGAACTAACTGTTTAGGTGGTGTATACATTTTTAAGAGTCTCGTGCGTACATTCCTCCTGACTATCTTATTTATCTGAACGCTCCTCTTGAGAGACAGAGTGATAGTAATTACCTTAAATATGACTCCAGGCCATACTCTAATTGTGTCTGAAATCGCATTAATTTGCATTGATATTTCTACAAACATCCAAATGTATCCTCACATTTATTATTACTTTAATAGCAGTAGTGTACATGAATTCTAGTAATGGTTTATTTCCTTTCGATAACGTTCTAAAGAGTACAAAAAGCATTCAAATGTACTGATAACTTAACAGATTGAATGCAAAATTTATAAGTAAATTGACATAATTCTTTCTACAGAACTAATATTAAGAAACCGATTAGCATATGCAGCCTATATATAAAATGTTTTACTTAGAAAGCTGACAGTTTAATACGTATTCAAAGTTGGTTCATAATCTTTGCCCATCAAGTATTCGTGTTTGAGATATATAGATGGATATATAGATATATAAAAGGTAATAAGAAGTAAAATTTGTCTAATATATGTAACTGTGTGATACATGGAATATTTACCTCACTATTCTGCTATATTTGAAATTGGATAGTATAAGTAACACAGATTACGAATGTTCAGTAGAAGGATACTACTGGCATCATTTTAATAATCTTACCACACTTCTCGGGAAATATTCTGTAGAACAACCTATTATTATAGATGAAGAAATAAGAATAATAATTCCAATAAAAGGAATTTCTCTTGTGGAGTACAATTATTTATGCCTGCAATTGTGATAGTTGCTTCATGGATAATAAAGAGCTATCTAATACTTTCGTTCAATGAATGTTTGAATGAGAGAACCCTAACGAAGAACACACACAGAGCTTGGATCATTCTGTGATATAACACGTAACAGGATAGCCCTGTCTGCTATAACAAAAAGTGGACTGTTCTGATTAGCGACTGCTCTCTGCGTCTAACAGGTTTCTCATTTATTCCACCGCCGCCATGATCACATCCCCTCGAGAGCCATGTATCTCAGTGTACCATGCCATCCATTCCTCTTTGGTTTAATATAGATTTTCCAGTCCTTTTTAATATTTCTGCTGTCTGAGTATCACATATTCGTCCACCACACTGAAATGAATAACTCACTTTATACACAACGTATAGGAAAGACTCTTCAGAGCACTTTAAAGCGACCACTACTCTAAACAACGGTTATTACCTGATACGGATTTATGTTCACGTACAAGCTCGTGCTTTTTCACCTATAGTGTGACCACTCTTTTCCACGATCGATGACCGGTAATTTTAGGCAGTAACGGCACATTACGTCAATGCGTACGTTCTCATAAGTACGTAAGTAAGAATACAAGTAGGAATTAAGATAAAAGTTTAGACAGAATCATTTCAGAATAAAATCCGCACTTAGGGAATTACAGTGAGGAAAACAAAAATGAAGATATAAGGCAGGAATGGCCAGAATAGATTCACGACCTTGAAACAATTACGTGAAGCGACCATCACATAGCGCGCGGAGTACCTGTCTGTATTTCGTTGTATGTTCTAATATCAACAACACACTTTACCCCAGTAAAGAATTTTACTCCTCGAAGCGTCTGAATTAATTATGTTTACCCGAGTCGTCCTGCAGGGAATTCACTCTTCTATCTGGCAAATGTGTACGCTGTATCAATGTACGTGTGTAGCATCTGTGTATTGTTACACAGGATTTATTTCAAACTTAGAAACGTCGTGAACATCGGATCTACGTGTGTGTACTATATCTGTGGGAGAAAAAGTTTTATACTGATCTACTATGATTTTGATGATATTTTACGAGTTAGAAGTATTGATTTCGTATATTCAACTTTGGTACTTGTTTAAATAAATCACCCGCAATGTCAGCTTAAACAACTCCAATCTAACTTTTCAAATTTATCCTTTAACTTTCATTGAATGGGTCACTGTATAAACTCCATCTGTTGCAAAGCCTTTGACAATGTGCTCCCTTCCTTCTCGCAAAACTGCAGGGCAAGAAACCGATTCTAGGTGTTACCATTTGACAATTTCGAGTTGTTAAATGTCAGGGAAGTACGAATATCTCTCTTGCAAAGAAATTATTTGGCTCGTAAAACTAATAGTAATTGATGCAATGTCTGCGTTATTTTTAGAATTATTAGTTGATAACCCCGAGAAATTAAATTATTAACAACGTTTGATCATTGGGTATTCCAACTAACATTACCGGCAGTATGATCCACCATATGTTTGATAAACAGCACTGAAAACGTTGATCGACTTAAAAGTGCGCGTTAATTGTCAATTCTGTGAACTATCGTTTATAAATGACCTTCGTTCACTGGGTGTTCCAATTCACATTATCGGAAACATGGTCCACCAATGTGCTTATAAGCGTTTCCGGCTGAAATGTGAATGTTTTTCTGAACTTTAGGTGGCAAGACTGCGTTGGGCTCCTTGCAAAATAGTCAGCGGACTGGTCGTTGGTACACAGAGTACCGATTTCGATTTCTGGGCAGTCCGTTATGTTTAAGTGTCCATGGTTATTTCCTCTAGTTCGGGGACTGGGCTTCATGTCCGTCTCAATACACTTAACTTCATCTACATACAACATACCGCACTATTAACAACTGCATCAACTCTCAATACAGTCTTCCACACTGGGTTGGCGTCAGCAAGGGCATCTGGTCAGAAAACTGGGCCAAATCTACATCAAGTGCTGACCCCGATAAACTGGAAACAGTCAGAAAGAAGATGAAGAAAAAGTTTTTAAAACTGGTATGTATCGCTTATAAATAATAAACTTTCACCAGCAACATGATGTAGATATTTGATTATCAACATTTCTCAAAACCAAATTGAAGAAAACAAAATGATTAAATTACACTGAAATATGAGCAGAGTCTATACCATAATCAAACTAGCCTATACTATTTTAATATGTTATTTACTTCTAAGGAAAGTTTATGATTAGTTAATTGATATTCATGGCAGAGTGATTATCTTGACGTTCAAGTTGAATGAGATTACCTAGCAAAGGCAGGAAGAGCAAGAGGGATCCCATGGTCAGACACCCACCACGCGCTGTGCAGTCAACACCCTAATGGAATTACACGGGCTAACCCCGCTGGACGGTGAGCGGAGGCGCCATTCTTTTACAAGATAATTAATCAAAGTTAACAAGGCAGCAAAGAGGCAGGCGTTAGTTTACAAATTGGAGTACGGATCGTTAAGATACCGTAACTGAACACCGTTGAATGTGACCTATGAGCAGGGAGTGGTGCAGCTAATGACCATATAGTTTACTGTATATGTGTCGAACACATATACTGACTATTTAAGTTGTTGATCAAACGAGAAGATGATTTTTAGGTTCAGGAACTAATGTCTTCCTGTACAATATTTGTTAAAACATAATCAAAATCATGAGTATTACATACCTCCAAAATTTAAACTTGATGGTAGACCTAACTCATGTTTAGCGATGTGCCTATAGTGTGTCTGGTGAGTACAGAACCCCTACCGTCTAAAATTAAGGGCAGTTTAGAGGTTGGGGTTTAAGAATGAGTGATCTGCAAGACAGTTTTACAGCCACAGAAAGTGGCGAACTAACATCGTTCAAGCCAAGTTTTGTAACTACAGGTAGCTGCTCACTTTCCCTCATCCGTCTCGTGGCAACAGTTTGAAAATGATAGCGAACATAATGAATGAATGAATGAATGAATGAATGAATGAATCAAGCAATCAATCATCAATCAAAAACATACACATAGAGCTCATTAAGAACACTACGACATCCACATATGGATTAGTTGGCTTCTTTTACCGTGTTCGCTACTTTTCGTATCAGCCTGCTCCTCAGTCGGTCTCACAAGGATCAGTCAATCCGATCCCAACCTTCACTTGAGAAGTAAAACGAGCTGAAAACCAAACATCGGGCCTCCTAATACAAAGCAGGTATGCTACTCATTATCACGGTCTGTATTTCAGTCACTAATCTTGTTTGTGAGTGGAAAATAACGTAGGAATGCACCCTGGAAAGAAAGAAGTAACAAATATTAGGTCTGCACAAGTTTGGATAACTTGTTACAACTATAAACAAGTTTTTAAGTTGCACTTTTTCAAACCACAGAAAGTGCAACAAATGTCTGTCCTACTTGCCTTACGTTAATAAAGTGCAGAAAATATAATATCTGGTTTTAAGAGACGCCGTAGTACCAAAGTCTTGTAACGTAGGAGTTGTTTACGTGCTGGTAAATCTAACGAAATAATGCTGACTTATTTGAGTCCTTTAAACACCATCAGAATAAGCTGGCATCGAAACCACCATCTGGGATTCAGAAAGTCATCATCTGAGCAAATTAGCCAGCGAAATATCTCATCGTACCATCGTTGAATTTTTAGTGACAAATTTCACAGTTTGAAGACATCAAAAGCACACTATGACCTCAAGGTGGGCTGTTATATAGACTAGGGGGGATATGTTTGATTGTTAGTGATGTCTGGCTTCTTGGCTGAAGGGTCAACGTTGAGGCCATCCGTTCATAAGGTACCGAGTACTATTCCTGGCAGGGTCAAGCATTATAATCTAGTATGCTTAATTCTACTGATTCGGGGACTGGGAGCTTGGGTTTGTTTCAGTACTCTCCTTATTAAACACACACAATACATTACACTAAGAACCACCACAGAAACATGCAATAGTTATTGCATCCCTGCTCATAGGCTTGGCGTCAGGAAGGGCATCCAAGCGCCAAGTCTACTGAAATGGCGTATGGCTTTTAGTGCCAGGAGTGTCCGAAGACAAGTTCGGCTCGCCAGATGCAGATCTTTTGAAGTGACTCCCGTAGGTGACCTGTGCGTCATGATGGGAATGGAATGTTGATGAAGATGCCACATACACCCAGCCCCCGTGCCAGCAAAATTAACCAATGATGGCTAAAATTCCGGACCTCCTGGGAATCGAACCCGGGACCTCTGTGACCAAAGGTCAGCACGCTAACCATTTAGCCATGAAGCCGGGTCACGTGTACTGTACACGTGCTACACAGTTCGCACTTGTTACCTTACCAAAGTGTGGGGAAAAGCAGTAGAATCAGAAGATTTCTTATTGCTACTTCTGAAAAGATTATCTTAACAAGTTGTTTTACATCGCACCGACACAGATAGGTCTTATGGCGACGATGGCACAGGAAAGGCCTAGGAGTAGGAAGGAAGCGGCCGTGGCTTTAATTAAAGTATAGCTCCAGCATTTGCCTGGTGTGAAAATGGGAAAGAACGGAAAACCATCTGCAAGGCTACCGACAATGGGGTTCGAACCCACCATCTTCCGAATACTGGATACTGGCCGCACTTAAGCGACTGCAGCTATCGAGCTGGATACTGGCCGCTCGATAGCTGCAGTCGCTTAAGTGCGGCCAGTATCCAGTATTCGGGAGATAGTAGGTTCGAACCCCACTGTCGGCAGCCCTGAAAATGGTTTTTCGTGGTTTCCCATTTTCACACTAGGCAAATGCTGTGGCTGTACCTTAATTAAGGCCACGGCCGCTTCCTTCCCACTCCTGGCCCTTTCCTGTCCCATCGTCGCCATAAGACCTATCTGTGTCGGTGCGATGTAAAGCAACTAGCAAAAAAAAAAAAAAATTAAGCAACTGCAGTTATGGAAGTCGGTAATCCTGAAAATATGGAGCCAACTTACTTACAATAATTAAAAAGAAGGGACTAAGCATGGAGGTTACTTGATGACATACTATTTCTATATAATGCATTTGCTATTTGCTTTACGTCGCACCGACACAGATTGGTTTTATGGCGACGAAGGGAGAAGAAAGGGCTAGGAATGGGAAGGAAGCGACAGTGGTCTTAATTAAGGTACATCACCTGGGCTTGCCTGATGTGAAAATGGGAAAACACGGAAAACCATATTCAGGCCTGTAACAGTGGGGTTCGAACTCACCTTCTCCCGAATGCAAGCTGATAGTTACGTGACCCAAACTGCATAGTCACTCGCTCGGTCTAAATAATCTAATTGTGATCAATGATCCTATGTTATGTGTTTCTGTAATGAAAGGGAAGTTTGAATCTATCTCTTTCAAAGATAAAGTAAATTGTTGTTTAACAACAGTAATATTTAACAATACTTTTCTTTAATTTTATAGAATACAATACAGAACCTTTAATAGAAGAAAACTGACGATGATCTGCGAGCATGTTCCCATTAGACTACCGATTCCTTTTTCAGAAACATCGATACTGGCTGAGTATATAATACAGAGAATACGACTATTTCCCACATTGGAGACAATCCACACTTTCTTTACGAAAGGGAAGAAAATTCAAAATATGTGGACCCATATTTTTTCCTAGCTCTGACCACGACGAATGAAGATTGGAAGGGACTAAATTCCTCTCTACGATGTAACTTCAAGACATAGTTGTCACCATACGTACGCAACCTCTGGAAACACCGTCGTTCTCACTACCGTCTGCTGAGATGGAAGTAAGAATCCAGCCATCGCAATAAGACCTATTTGTGCCGGTGCGACGTAAAGCAGACTGTAAAAAAATCCCTGTTCTACTGTGCTGATGAAACCAACTTCACGTAAGTAGAATGGATATCATCTTACGTGTATATGCAAGGTGTGCACAGTTTTAATCAAATAAAATAATTATTTTTCAAGATATTTTCAATTGTTTCCCACGATGTTCAACAGAAGGAGAGAATACTAATTAAATATTTGTATCGTGATTTTATGCATAGTTTTACTTGAAATTTGAACCACTGGAGTATGTTTCCTTTCAAAAATTTCATGATCAATGGCAGGATTGTAAGCACAGCCAACCTGTGAGCAACAAACGACGATGCTGTTTAGATATTACACATGTGAATTGTTATTTGAGACCCAGACTTTTATGACCTGCTTAGTTCACCCGAAGGAAAAGGATCCAATTCCCCTTCATGAAGTCGAACAAATTAGAAGCGAGTTTTCAACTTCTGGAGGGGCACATGATCCTGAGTTTCAATGAGTCTGCACCAGAAATGGTTAGCAGGTTAATTCCTGGACTAAGGCAGCTGAACATGGAGCTAACCACTCTATCTCACTTACTGTCAAGTTAAAAATAGTGGAAGCCATTACCTTCTCGTTCTCCAAGGGCCTTCATGTCCTGTAAGAAAATAACTTTCAGCCGGGCTGAGTGGCTCAGACGGTTAAGGCGCTGGTCTTCAGACCCCAACTTGGCAGGTTCGATCCTGGCTCAGTCCGGTGGTATTTGAAGGTGCACAAATACGTCAGCCTCGTGTCGGTAGATTTACTGTCACGTAATAGAACTCCTGCGGGACTAAATTCCGGCACCTCGGCGTCTCCGAAAACCGTAAAAGAGTAGTTAGTGGGACGTGAAACAAATAACATTATTATTTAAAATAACTTTCATTTACAATTGTTACTTGACAGTGTTGTCTGGCAATGTTTCCACTTACTTCCGCCTGGATCCTCGCTTTCATCTTCCTTATCCGACTTTCCTTGGTTCCTTCCGACTCCAACTGTATTACATTGCAAGGCCTAGTGATTATCATATTTTCATGCCTTCCGTGGCCCAATATCGACACCTTCATTTTGCTAAGGGTCAAAATTTCTTATTCATTCATGATTAAATTTAGCAGGAGATAGTTTCCTAATTTTACTTCCCATTTAAACAATAATCATCACCACCATCACTACCGATTGCACATTATACACTGTAAAACTATTCACGATAACTCACTGAATTTTTAAAAACGCCACCATTCAAATTGTTCTCAGTCCTGAATACAGCTGTGATTAAGTGCAGTTTCATTCCTAAATTCAGTTGGATACAGCTCTTACAAGGACTTATCAAAAATGGTCACAAATAAATAGATCGAGGTCACTCGCACTGCAAACGGTAGTCTGAATCGGGAGGAGTATGGTTATACATACCCGCAACACGGTGTTATTTATTTCATCTTGACGCTAATGTTTATCGGTCGATATCACTCCCGGTCCACAGCTTCACCTGATGAGGTGCTACAATATGCAGGCCCGCAACACACGGCATTTGTGTTAGAAAAACTGTAGTTTCGCGCAGTCTAACAAATACTCCAAAAAAGAAATAAACTTGATTTCTTCGATATATTAAACTGTTCACATTCACCTAGTAGCCTCTTGACTCAATGCAGCTTGAATAATAGGATCACTAGATCCCAATTTATAGTAATTAGTCTGAAAGCGCTGAAAATAAAACTCAATAAATTAAATAAATATACACTAAATGAAAAAGGTAAACAAATTCAATTAGTGTTGCAGGAGTAAGACTCAAGTATGGATGAAGGGAAATGCCAGATAAGGCAACAAAGGGTAAAGTAAATTCAAAAGCATTAAGAAGTAAATTGCATTAATTTTGTGCCAGTTAATTTAACAAAATTTCCCTTAACCAAGTCTACATAAATCTGAAAGCATTGCCGTTATTCCTAGAAAAATTAACAAGAACAAGTGTTGTTAATGTTATTATTACAGTGGTGGTAAAAACAACATCAAAAACCCATCGTTTTGAGTAAATACCACATCGCTTCTACAACCATTCAAAATAGTTATCACTGTGTTTTGTTTAAAGATATACGGTAAGAAGATGTATAAAGAAACTTTGATAATTCATAGCCTTATAGCGTGAACTTACAAAATGTAGCATAAACATTTGATTAAGAATTTAGTTCCGAGATACGAAAGGAGGTAGCATTAACATCCACTTTTTTTAAAATAATATTCACTGTGATTCTGACTTTTCTTTCTCGTCTTTTTTTTTTTTTGCATTATATTCTGCATGTTGAATTAGTGTCTAGGCGAATGGCTTTCAAACATATAACCACATTTTATTTTATGTGACACAGTGAACAGTTATTATGTTTCAAATCAACGAGTATGGAACTGAACATCGTCCTTTCTCTTTAAAAAGCTAACCACATCGTTCGTTATATTCATATGACAATTCATAGAGAGAAAATAATCCTGTCCTCCGTACAATATTTCTAGCGTGAGAAGGTAGTTGATAACAATATTTTTCTTTCCTGTTTGTTTAATGTTTCACCGACACCTGAATTTAATTCATAAATGATTACGACAAAATTACTTCATGAATATTAAAGTATTCTACGTTAACTTTGGAAAAATGTAAACACGCTATATTTGGCCGATCAGGACCTGTTTATGTTTAAAATGACACAATAACATAAAAAATAATACATCTCCAGAATGGAGAGTTTCCTATCCATTCCTAATTGAGGTTACTCCACTCATACGGTGAAGCTGAACTGGAAAATAAGAGCCTCACTATAGCCAATACACTAGTGAATTCGGGAGCGAAATTACAAATCCATATTCAACAGTCATTTTTACACTTATGAGATCATTTAATTAGGAATTATGTTTCGTTTCTTAGAGGTCGTTCATATCACAATAACTGTAAGGTTGTCGGGCTAAGCACCTCGCACAGTAGGGTGTTGCCTGAGACCATGTTGAAGGCTTCGATTCTGGCTCAGCTGGTCGTACTTGTACACGTTTAAATAAGACAGCCTCCTACCACCACCACGTAAACGAACTCGTGCGGGACAAGCTTTCGGTGCATCAGCATCTTCGAAACCTGTAAATGTATTAGTTAGACTTAAAAGCAACAAACTAATTCTTGTTGTTGTTGTTATTATTATTGTTGTTGAACAGCTGACCTATTGCGTGGCATGGAGTGTTAAAATGCAAGAAGTCCGTGTTAATAGAATTATTAACATATTAAAGAACTACTATGAAGGATAAAACTCCTGTATTCTGACTTTTGAAGTCGATGAAATAGGAGGGACGTTTTACTATTATTATTATTATTATTATTATTATTATTATTATTATTATTATTATTATTATTATTATTATTATTATTATTATTATTATTATTATTATTATTATTATTGCATTTGATTTACGTCAAACCGCCACAGATACGTCCTATGGCGACGATAGGATAGCAAAGGGCGAGGAATAGGAAGAAAGCCTCCGTGGCCTTAATTAATGGGAAAGCACGAAAAACCATCTTCAGGGCTGCCGACAGTGGGTTCACACCAATTATCTCCCGATTGGAAGTTGATAAAAGCGATTATTAAATGTGTAAGTATTTACAGCGGAAAGACCCTCTCGAATTTATGGTCGTTTCAAAATCAATCGACTGTGCTGTAATCCAGCCCTCAACCCTCAGTACTCACTGAAGATTTTCGCCGACGAAAGATAGCGGTCGTGGTCCCAATTAAGGTATAGCCCAGCATTTGCCTGGTGTGAAAATGTGGGGGAAAAACAATTTCTGGACTGTAGATGAAGAGATTCGAACCCACCACCTCCCGAATGCTAACTCAGCTACGCGACCCTAACCGCACGGCCAACTCGCTCGGTCAGAACAGTCTGCCATTTAAACCAAATCGTCGGCATAGCCCAAACTGCTCACTACAATTCCACCTGTGTGCATAATGTGTGCGCTTTTATTTATTTTGGAAGAACTTTAGACCTTTCTTTTATGAGTTAATGAGGTACCCGGCGAATTGGCCGTGCGGTTAGAGGCTCGAGGCTGTGAGCTTGCATCCGGGAGAGAGTGGGTTCGAATCCCATTGTCGGCAGCCATGAAGATGGTTTTCTGTGGTTTCCCATTTTGACACCAGGCAAATTCTGGGGCTGTACCTTAATTAAGGCCACGGCCGCTTCCTTCCAACTCCTAGGCCTTTCCTATCCCATCGTCGCCGTAAGACCTATCTGTGTCGGTGCGACGTAAAGCCAATAGCAAATGAGTTAGAGACGTAAGTTCTGTGAATTAATTGGAAGAAAGGAGCACTCTGCTTTTTGGAACAATTGCAAAATAACTTTGATATTTTTGTGCACTTTCACTATGATAAGAAATTTTTCAAAAAGTAATTATTTACAAACTATTGCGGAATAGGTTCATTTTGACTTGAAATTAAAAGTTAAAAGTAAATGATCTGTGCGGTACCATACCTGTGATTGTAGTGTATGTTCTATACGTGCATCCAAAAAGTACCATTAAATAATGATTATATAAAAAATTAGGGTAGTTTGAAAATGTTGCGTGTCTGCACAAGTTACACCAAATATATTTATAGAGAAATGACTGATGAATAATTATATGTAAGTTATGGAATATTTTAACAATACAATTGTAGTTCACATTAAAATTACAAATTTTCATTTGGATAGGACTAAGGACTGCTCTAATTATAAAACTTAATTCCAGTAAATGTTACTCTTGAATGGTATTCTTCCTCCCTTACCACTGCAGAATGATTTCTCTGAAAATGAAGTATACAATCCTGGAGATGAACGATGGGATCCTTAGTGTGCCATGAATTTTAATTCAATTTAACGCACGTCATGCGTTCCTCTCGCAAAGTTAATCGAGACGAGGCCTGAAACTGAGGGGCAGCGCCGTGTAATTATTCCAAGGAGAGAGGGAACATGAAACTTGTGCAGAGCACCGTTAACTGAATATTTAATGCCTGGGGGAAGCTATTTACTTGTAGATAGAGAATTTGCCCATGAGCCAGATAGATTTACAAAAGGAGAAATACGGAGCGGAAAGATATACTAGATCACCGCAACACAATAACGATACAAATACTGGAAACCACAAAATCTAGTCTAGTGAAAATCCTGTTTCTTATGATAGTGAAGTGTACAGAAATGAAATTTTTTTCAACTGTTCCAGATGAGTGAAGAAAAAATAACCAAAGGGTAAAAATGGATGTTTGGATCCAATAAAGCATCAGAGGACCGTAAGACGAAGAGAAGAGAAATATCAGCAGCAGCAACGAGTTTCTACAAACGCTGTATACGAGTTCACACCAGAACACACCAACGAGAAACAAACAAGTCATCAGAGAGCAAGACCTCCCAATACAGCCAAGCTGAGTAAGGAGTGCAATTTCAGAACAAGAACGGTGAAACTCCCGGTGAAGACGGCATCTGGAACGAGTCATAAAAGAGGGGACGTAACTTATAATACAACCAATCCTGGAAACAGGAATAATTCAGAGCAATGGAAATCAAGAACCATCATTCTAATACACAAGAAAGGACCAAAAGGCGTTCTTAACAATTACAGACCAGTAATACGTATGTATATTTTGTATGAACTGTTCTCGAAGATAATTACAAGAAGGTTGGCGAAACGACTGGATGAGGATAACCCTCGTTGATTACACCAAGGCATTCAAGTCAGTAGACCATTCGAATGTACTTCAGGCACTAATCAACCAAAGTATAGGTACAGATTTTAAACATTCTGGATGAATTCTACAGTCAAAGCGTCATCAAAGTGAAGACCGAGAAAGAGGACAAACCTCTCCGTCTAAGCATAAGACTAAGACAGAGCAATCCCATCAACTAAAATGTGACGGTAAGTACGGAATAAAGATGAGCGGGAGAAACTGAAAAACCCAAGAGCTGCTGATGACACCGTGCTAGTTACAAGCTCCCGCAGAGAACTACAACAAGTTATTATCGAATTAAGTATAACAGTAGGACTCGCATTAAACTACACCACCACTTATGTCCAATGGGCCATTAAACCCAATCACAATCGATGGAAATACACTGCAATACATTGACCAGTATGTTTATCTAGGCCAAGTGATCTGACTAATGCAAAGTATGGACAAAGAAGACTTTATGGGGACTGAAATTCATACTGCTAGATTAATCATTAAACAGGAAATGCAGACTAGAGGCACTTAACACACGAATCATTCCTATATTGATTTACGCCTGTCAGACTTGATACCTTAAATCAAGCAAGAGAGAGCATTAGAAGTGTGTCAAAGGAAAATGGAGTGGGAATATCATTGAGAGACCGAGTTCCAAACAAGCGACTCCAGGAAATTACGTCTTCAGAGAACGTCGCGCAACGGACCAGCAGCTCAAGGACGACGACGGGAATAAGCGTTTGTTAAATTTCTATTGGATTACTCGATCTTTAGAGGCCTTTCAACGCTAGTTCTACCTGAGGCTCTTTAGAGCTAGCAACTTTGGTCTCATTGGTTTTTGCAGTATTTGGTATTGCACATTGAATGGAGAAATTCACAATGCTGTGAGAAAGTAACGTGTTATAGTGATGAATATGTAGACCCAGCATAGAAGTTGTATGGCGGGCTGGTTTGACTTCGCCTGCTATTTGACATAGCTATTAGATAAGTGGGTCGCAAGAGCAGTAGTGTTTTTGCCCCTGATTTTAGGCAAGCTGTCTTGCTGCCCTTGATAGAAAACAAGTTTACAGTAAGTCATTGAACTCTGGGCTAGACTGGTGTGATCAGTTTATGAGTGTCCGCGGGTGTTTGACCCGATAGAGGACCATGCTGTCAACAATGTGTAGATGGCTTATAAGCGGATTAACGTGATCCTGTCCTGGTCGACAGAAGATTCGTGCGATGCTTCTTATTTATTCCTGGATGGTTGGTACTTGCGGTTGCTCATGAACTATTGTGCTTCTAACATGGTAGGGAGCTTTAGCAACGTCGCGAAGAATGTAATTCTGAAGCTTTTGGAGTTTCTTGATATAACAGTCTTTGCTGTGCCCCAGACTGTCGAAGCATAGAGGGTGACTGTTTTCACGAATGTCTTGTATACAAGGAGTTTATTTCTAGTGTCAAGCCGGGAGTTAAGAGACAGCAGACAGAATGGTATGCTTTGGCTGATCGTTCGAGTACCTTTTTGAAGTGGGACTTCGATCTAAGATTACACGTAGATATTTCACCTCAGGTTTTCACGGGAGTGGTCAACCGTTGATTCGTTCTCAGCAGTGTACGAGGCTTTCGTTCATAGCCCTTTTCGAAATAGACAGCTGTTAATTTTGATGATTTAATGTTCATTCTCAACATTTTTCACCCTGTATCGAAATGTTGGAGAGCGTATTGGAGATGCCTCACGACAATATGTGGCATAAAATGAGTTAGTCATAATGATAGTGTCATCAGCATAGAGTTCCAGTTCAGTTTCTTCTGTAGCAGGAGTGTATATTCGGTAGCGGATGTGGAGGTAGGATCCAATAATGGACCTTGGGGCACGCCGGCCGAGATAACCCTCACGGTAGACTGCTCTCCATCCACTTCCACGTAAAATGTTCTGCCCTTTAGGTAATTACCTAAAGGCGTCCGGTAGAAGTATGAAGACTTTCTTGGTGGAGTTTTAACATTAATCTTGCATGCCAGACTCGATTGAAAGCCTTGGATTTATCTAAGAAAACTATTCCACGACTTCTCTTGGTGTTGAGTGTTTTGTTAATCGAGTTGGCGATGCGGATCAGCCATTGGACTGCAGAGTGGCCCTTATGGATCCCGTATTGTTGCTGAGGAATCGTGCTGTCAATGGTAGTGTCTTCTTGAAGTCGCCTGTAGATGATCTGTTCGAAGATGTTGCCGAATTCATCAAGTACACTGATGGGTCGGTAATTAGCACGATTTCTTTTGTCTCTTCCAGACTTTGTAATAGCGATCATTTTGGCTAGTTCCCATTTCTCAGGGAAATGACCAATGTGAAGTGCTGTATGGTGGAAAAGGAGGATCCTATTTAGTGCTTTATGTGGGAAGTATTTTAGGATGATGTTGCTGATACCATCAGATCCACGGGCTTTGTGGTTCGGAAGTCACTTTATCAGTTTCGTGAGTTCCTGATACTTACTGACGGAGGAATGTGATGGGTTTCTGCAGACTGATGACGAAATTTTCCAAATTTTTCTTCCATTGCCCTGTAGTGAATTCAGTGTACTAAGGCTCGTCGTGGGGTGTTAATTGACTCTTTAAAGTGGCAGAAATAATTTGGGCTTATTCGAGGTCAGGATTGGATGCGGGTATCAGTTTTCAGTTGTGGGATGGTAATTGTGTGAGAGCGCATGGCCTTAGTCATGCGCCAGATGCTATTGACTTTCGTTGATAGGTTCTTGAATGTGGTATTCCATTCTTCATTCCGGTGGTGTAGGATTTCACCTGCACAGCGTCGTTTCAGTAAGTTTTACGTGCGCTTGTTCTTTCGATCTCTGGTGCGTTGCCATCGTCGACGGGAAATATGCATGAATTTAATGAGGAAAATGATCCTGACTGGCAGTCCCGAACGTGATATGTTTGTGGAAGGTGTGATGGCGGATTTAGAAGCGGATAGAATGGTGGCTGTAATGGTTTACACTTCTCGATCATTATATGCGCGGGTTAAAATGGTTAGCGGAAGGAAATATAAATAGTTATTCACGTGTAGTTAAAAATCATCCCAATTGATAGTGTCGGTAGGAATGATGCTTTTTCTTCCTCCTTTGCAGAGTAAGGTCTGGGTCATCTATTGTTAATAACACTGGGTTTTGATCGGAATCAGTCTCCCGGATCGTTTATAGTTGTAGATCATTGAGAATAACCTGTGCCAAGACAGAGTCAATTAATTACATCGGGTTGATATGGTGCGGCAAAGGGCGTGTGCGTGGACCCTGACGAGCTCAATACGTATATAGCATAATGTTGGCATGATCCAACAGACCTCAAGAGCAAAGTTGAAATACGCAGGACACGTATCAAGGCTACACCAGAACAGATGGGCAAACAGGAAAACAATGTGGGATCCCTTCAAAGGCAAGAGAAGCCGCGGCAGACCAAGAAAAAGATGGGCAGACGATTTTAGGCAGCTACTTGGGCCACACTGGACCAGGACAGCATGATGCAGAACTGATTGGAAAATTATGGAAAGACGGTGGTTCAAGTAAAATGCAGAAAGTGATACGGATGATGTGAAAAGTGGTAAAATAAGTGTTATGGTTTGAGATGGGAATTGTAGGCACGAATAGGTTAGTATACAAACGTATTTAACCAAGGCGAAATTGTCTTCCACCCGCACGACGGCTCTGCAGTATGATTTGCATAAATGTTAGCGATCTGAACCATTAGAACCCCTAAAATTTATGCAAATCACCGACATAACTGTAGAGCGGGTAGATTACACTTGCGCCTTGTTCAAGTTTGTTTACATTCAAACCTATTCGTGCCTATAATTCCCATCGCTAGTTACGTATAGATTTATAGAAAGAAAAGTTATACGAGAGTAGTGAATAGTGTTCAAGTAAATGCTAAGTTATAGAATGAGAGAAGTAAAATCTCACACATGGTAAGGTAATATGTTAACAGTAGGTATAGGCCAACTGAGTGAAATAAGACCATCAATAACGACATAAGCAACCTTCTCACGTGACTAGCTCAACACACGAGATCGGTCGAACAACTCTCCCTATCGTGCGCTTTGACATCCATGGGGCACTACAGGCTTATTCATACATTCATTCAATATACTTAATGGGCGGCTAGAATCTAAAGTCGACTCTAATTTAAAAAGTATTTGATCGGCTTGGATGTTTCATAAAGTTGCAGGCTCTCAGGGAAGTCTGAATTAGTATAAATATTCAGATAATATAATGCAAACTCGGCAGAGTTCCATGGTTCGACGAATGATGACTTTTGCAACTGCAAAGCAAGCAAGCAAACAAACCTTGTTTTGCGTAACTGTTTTTTGTTTTTGTGTTTTGCTAGTTGCTTTACGTCGCACCGACACAGATAGGTCGTATGGCGACGATGGGACAGGAAAGGCCTAGGAATGGGAAGGAAGCGACCGTGGCCTTAATTAAGATACAGCATTTGCCTAGTGTGAAAATGGGGAAACAACGTAAAACCATCTTCAGGGCTGCCGACAGTGGGGTTCGAACCCACTATCTCGCGGATGTGAGTTCACAGCGGCGCGCCCCGAACCGCACGGCCAACTCACCCGGTTATACGTAACTGTTGATATCATAATTTAAACGAAAATGATGTGACTTTTCATTTCAGGAATTTCATATACAGTCACTTGACTACAATGCACCCATGTATGATGAAAATTTGAATTTTTGGGTTGCAACCCTTCCTTCTCATCCCGACAGCTTTTGAATTTGGCCAATTAGAAAATTTTATATTCCTTTTTCAGCATGTCACAGGCTTCTTATAGGTTTTTGGTGTAACTTTTGATTCAACCAATAAAAATGAGAGGGTGGGTCCGGATTTAGCCGAGAACTCTCTCGAACCGTCCCCTCACGTATATAAGCTGCGGCCTTTCAGGTTACTTTCTCTGTTGATCGCCGTATTTCTGAGAGTGTGTGTGTTAAGACAGGAGGCTAGGCGCTTCATTCTTCGCCGTGCAGTCCATCAGCCAAGGTAATGACCACCAATCTTATTTTTCTGTAGCTACCTCCGCAAACTTACACGAAGGGAAGGTTCAAATTTATAATTATGTAACCTTCCGTTTTTCTAAAATGTAAACCTTCCTTCGGCTAATGTAAAATTTCATAAATTCTTAAAACTGTAAATCTGGGATAGAGAGTGCGTTACCCTCTCGAGTTCTCCTTCAATTTAATTTCAGGTGACAATGATTTTGTAACCTTTTCCCTTTTCTGAAAAGTGTTAGATTAACCTCCATTCTAGTCACCTCAGTAGCTTGGGATTAGCCACTGCATCATCGGGACGAGAGCCCAATTACGGTTTTATATCTAATTTTCTAGGAGCGCAAGTGTACTCCTCCTTTCATTTTTGCTCGGGCCAGTAATTTAACCTGATTTTCTTTCCACGAAGGCCCAGAAGTTTGAGTAATTTATACCCCTGTGAAAAAAGACTAAATTGTAAATGGTGCCTGGTGAGGCCAGAGATTGTATGGTTTTGTGTAATGTTGCCTTAAGCGGGCTGTAAGAAATTAAAGTGGGAGAGCACGTAAGCTCTTTTCTGTGTTTTCTAAATTCAACTGTAATATTGAGGGGTGCCTCTGGAAGGGTGTAAATTTGTTGGAGCAAAATGCTCTTAAATTGGGATATTCCTGTCCTTACATAAATATTGAGATTTTGCAGACGTTGTAAATTTTGTAAACTGGAGCTTCTAGCTCAGAACTTGTAAATCTGGGGCTTGAAGCCCAAAGTTGTTGAATTCCTTAGTCTGGAAAATTGTAGGAAAATTGGCATTGTACCTGATATTTTGTTGTTTTCACTCAGTGAAAATTTTTTTAAGTTTGTGGTTGGAAAAGAAATAACCTTTGTCTTGAAGTTTTTATTTAATTTTTGATATCGTAGATAGACCCATTCTACCCAGCACTTTCTTTCACCTCTTTCTGCTCCACGGAAATTCCGTAACAATTATTATTATTATTATTATTATTATTATTATTATTATTATTATTATTATTATTATTATTATTATTATTATTATTATTATTATTATTATTATTTACATCGGTCTGTTTTCAGACCAACTTTGCTTTACGGGAGCGAAAGCTTGGTGAACTCAGGATCTTATTCATAAGTTAGAAGTAACAGACATGAAAGTAGCAAGAATGATTGTTGGTACAAACAGGTGGGAAAAATGGCAGGAAGGTACTCGGAATGAGGAGATAAAGGCTAATTTAGGAATGGGCTCGATGGATGAAGCTGTACGCATAAACCGGATTCGGTGGTGGGGTCATGTGAGGTGAATGGAGAAGGATAGGTTACCTAGGGGAATAATGGACTCTGCTATGGAGGGCAAGAGAAGTAGAGGGAGACCAAGACGACGATGGTTAGACTCAGTTTCTAACGATTTAAAGATAAGAGGTATAGAACTAAATGAGGCCACAACACTAGTTACAAATCGAGGATTTTGGCGTCGTTTAGTAAATTCACAGAGGCTTGCAGACTGAACGCTGAAAGGCATAACAGTCTATAATGATAATGTATGTATGTATATTATTATTATTATTATTATTATTAATATTATTATTATTATTATTATTATTATTATTATTATTATTATTTAGTGAAGGTTTTTGGAGTCGTGTAGGTGTCCATTAGGAGTTCTTTTTTGTGCTGTACATCGGCTCGGAATTAGGTTGAGACGTGGATGTAATCGCTTTCATTGGCTTATTCTTAACGAACGTTAATATCTACCAAAAGTATGGAAGGAAATGTCAGAAGAATCCTTTCAATTTGTTAAAGAGCTCTTCTCATTCTATAGATTATTCGCTATACATTATTTTAACAAATGTTCCCTGTATCTTATAGAGATCGATTTCCCTCGACAGCGTAGCCCATAGTCTAGATCTCAGCGTTCCCCTGGGCTGTAACTTCATTCCATGCATTCTCGGCCTCGCAAGAAATCGTATAAATCAAGGATCCATTCAGTGCGCGGAGGTAAAACTGGATTTGTGTAGTGTGGGATTAGAAACCCTAGCTCTCGTCTCATAAATTTGATCACATACGATATTCGACTCATAAAACATACCATTTCTTTGAAGGCTAGCGGTAAACCCAAATTTACTGCATACTAAATTACAGAAGTATTACTTTTTACGGCACTCCAAGAGATTCTTTGACTTAAACAATGCTAGTAAAAGAAGTGATATAACGTCGGCAGAGACTCTAAAATAGCCATGTTCGTGAAGAGCTTCTTACAGTTACTCTCTGCTTGAGTTCCCATGTGGATTATGAGGTCGTTTATATGCTCTGTCTAGGATAAAGATACCAAACAATATGCCGCAATACTAGAGGACGCCACAAAATTTTGGGGGTGTTCTGAGAATAGATGAAGCAGATGCGTGTGAACCTGTAAATACCGCCGATTGACCATTCAGACAAACGACGTCCAATAACCACCATAATCACTGGATTGTATCCTGTAGCATTTGGACAGTGTTTCTCCAAGCAAACATGCAGACGGCTTGTGTGGGCTTGTCACTAACACTGCTTCATCTTATGAAATGATTCTCTGCTATCTACATCACTCTGATTCACTCGCATACGTCGAACAACTTTCTTGCATTTTGTTTTCTGCTAGTGGTTTTCGGCGACCCAAGTATGCGAATAGGCTAGAATTTTTGAAGGTAGAGGCCATCGTCTTAATTGACGTAAAATGTGGTGTGAAAATGGAAACGGTAAAACTTCTTCAGCGCCATTCAAACCCACCATGTTCTGAACGCAAGCTCACAGCTATGCGAGCTGAACTGGATGGCCAACCCACCCGGTTTGCGTGGAATTCTTGTTCACGTAATCATTATGCAGACACAATCAAATGTAGACATCGTCCTTCTTAACTTCATGAAATTTCACTTCACTGTTCAGAAAACACCTGTAATATTTCGTTATTGATTTTTTTTGCTAGTGGCTTTACATCGCACCGACATAGATAGGTCTTACGGCGACGATGGGATAGGAAAGGCCTAGGAGTTGGAAGGAAGCGGCCGTGGCCTTAACTAAGGTACACCCCCAGCATTTGCTTGGTGTGAAAGTGAGAAACCACAAAAAACTATATTCAGGCCTGTCGACAGCGGGATTCGAACCCACAAGCTCACAGCCGCGTGTCCCTGACCGCACGGTCAACTCGTCCGGCGTTATTGATTCTACAGTTGTCTCTGTAGGTCAGTGGTAGAGTATTGGCTTGCAGGTTCAAACCGAACAGAATTAATGGAATATTTGAAGAAATAACACTTTTCGGCAGTCCATGTCATGCGATTTTGTCAGATCTCTCGTGACACATTCGGTGTCTACTCAACAAAATGAATTTAAACTCAGCCATATATCGCCCATTTACATATGAGTATTTGTGATTTCTGCCAACGGAACGGCAAATGGCAAATGACAACAAATTAAAATGCCTGTACACGATAGCTGAGGGTCATGTAATAATGTAATAATATAATATCATAATATGGTACCAGGAACGCTGGTCCAAGTCAGATTCTCCACCAACTGAACTCGAACTACGCGTCGTGCGCTAGCTCACAGCTGGCTACAGCAACAGGCAGAGTGCAACGTGGAACGTGTGACGTCACATCGAACCTTATCTTGTCACAACTGGATTACGTCAGCCGGTAGAACATTCGAAACGTTCTATTGCTAATGACTTTCTTGGGATGAGATAAAATTAAGAGCATAACATCATAGTGTTAACCAATTTTATGTCCCTATTTTCACCAAGTTTGAAGAGAATCCGACCAGAATCGAGGGAGATATTCAACGGAATAAAATAACTTAAATTCCCACTATTCTTATATAAAAGGAGGGCCAGTTAGCAGGTCAATGTCAGTCAAGTACCACAGTCGAGAACGGGCGGTCGGCTGGTGGCATTATTCATCGCAAAACTTCGGTTTCGCCGAATGTCAAGTGTCTGATGAAGTTCTTCGCACTTAGAAAACTTTAACTCCGCAGTAACATAAAGCGGACATATAAATTATCAGTACTGGGAGACTTGGCCGTACGGTTAGAAGCGCGCGGCTAGGAGCTTGCATCAGGGAGATAGTGGGTTCGAATCCCACTGTCGGCAGCCCTGAAGATGGTTTTTTTTTTTTTTTTTTTTTTTTTACCGGGCGAGTTGGCCGTGTGCGTAGAGGCGCGCGGCTGTGAGCTTGCATCCGGGAGATAGTAGGTTCGAATCCCACTATCGGCAGCCCTGAAGATGGTTTTCCGTGGTTTCCCATTTTCACACCAGGCAAATGCTGGGGCTGTACCTTAATTAAGGCCACGGCCGCTTCCTTCCAACTCCCAGGCCTTTCTTATCCCATCGTCGCCATAAGACCTATCTGTGTCGGTGCGACGTAAAGCCCCTAGCAAAAAAAAAGAAGATGGTTTTCCGTGGTTTCCCATTTTCATGCCAGGCAAATGCTGGTGCTGTACCTTAATTAAGTCCACGGCAGATTCCTTCCTACTCCTAGGCCTTTCCTATCCAATCGTCGCCATAAGACCTATATGTGTCCGTGCGACGTAAAGCAAGTTGTAAGGAAAAAAGTGAAAACTCATTCCGTGGCAACCTTGACGCGTCGTTTGCTTTGTAAGCAGCTTCAGGCTAGGTGTTTATAACATTATCTTCACCTCTTTATCCCATATTTAGACGGTTTCCGGAATGACAGTGTCTTTAAGTTGTGCTTATGTTTATTCTCTTTTCTTTTTCGGTATGAAGGTACAGTGAAACCTCGTTTAACCGGACCTCGTTGATCCGGATCTTCGGATAATCCGGATCATTTGTAGACTTCTTTGTATTTAATCTTCATATTAGATAAAATAAATTGATCTATGATATCTTTTTTTTTTTTTTTTTTTTTTTGCTAGTTGCTTTACGTCGCACCGACACAGATAGATTTTATGGCGACGATGGGACAGGGGAGGGCTAGGAGTGAAAGGAAGCGGCTGTGGCCTTAATTAAGGTACAGCCCCAGCATTTGCCTGGTGTGAAAATGGGAAACCACGGAAAACCATTTTCAGGGCTGCCGACAGTGGGGTTCGAATCTACTATCTCCCGAATACTGGATACTGGCCGCACTTAAGCGACTGCAGCTATCGAGCTCGGTAATCTATGATATCAAGAACATAACTATAAGTACGCCAAAATTCGCTTTTTTAATTTGATTCAATATACAGTTCCTGTATAGATTGTACAATAAATTATGATAATATTGTACAACAAAATGCTTTTTTATTGAGTTTAAGAAAGAGTTACTAGAGTGTCACAGGGCTCTGATGTGCTATGGCGGTGGTTACGGCTCTATGATGGAAGAATAAATTGTACCAGCATGTACATCTACAACAGACAGTGAGAAGAAAGATGACATGGACGAGGAGGGAGCGATCAGAGCTGCGCACCAGCTGACAAACATCATGGCGTACTTGGAACGTTAGCCACTCCAGGTAACCTTCCTTCATTATTCAAGAAGACCAAAGTAATATCGATCTTGAAACCCAACAAGGACCCTCTGAGAGTGGAAAGCTACAGACCCATTGCACTGCTAAGTGTTACTCTAAAGCTCCTGGAAAGACTAATATACAATAGGATTTCAGAAACCATCAATAATCTCCTTCCCACAGAACAAGCTGGCTTCAGACCTGGAAGAAATTGCGATGACCAAATTTTTGCTTTGACTTCTCATATTGAAAATGGATTTGAGAATCGGAAGATTAGTATGGCTGTCTTCTTAGACTTATCAGCAGCCTATGATACTGTTTGGCGAGAAGGGCTTCTGCTAAAACTTATCTCTGCCATCCCCTGTGTCAAGCTTACATATCTCATTGGCAATATGATTAGCAACAGAAACTTTCAGATCTTCTCGGATGATGCAGTAAGCAAAATCTACAAACTGAATGATGGACTTCCACAAGGATCTTTTCTGGCACCCTTACTTTTCAACCTCTATACTGCTGACTTACCAGCAACTAAGTCCAGGAAATTTATTTACGCAGATGATATACTACTGGTTAGTCAAACACCAAGTTTTCCAGAAGCTGAACAAATACTTACAGCAGATCTAAAAAAGCTAGACACATATTTCCAAAAATGGTGTCTTCGTCCAAACCTCCAAAAGACTGTTGTATCTGTGTTCCATCTCAGAAATAAATTTGCCAACTACAAGCCTTCAATAACAATCAGAAATTAATCCTTACAGCATTGTCCCTTCCCAAAATATTTAGGAGTTACATTAGACAGATCCCTAACATATAAACATCATATTAACAACACAGCCGCCAAGATTAAAAGTCGGAATAATATCCTTCAAAAATTAGCCGGCACCTCTTGGGGAACAAACAACCAAGTGTTGATATCTACTGCTCTAGCCCTTTGCTATTCAGTTGTCGAATACTGCGCTTCAACTTGGCTGAACAGTGATCATACTGCGAAGATTGATGCTCAACTAAATCAAGCAATGCGCATTATAACTGGTTGCATTCGCTCTACAAACGTGGCCTGGCTGCCTACACTCAGCAATATTCCACCGCCTTGCTTAAGAAGGTCTGAAGCTCTTCTAAAATTGTGGAAGAAGATCAGCCAGGACTCCAACCTCCCCGTTCAGCAAGATATTAATCAATTTGCCCCTCCACGTCTTAAGTCTAGATCTCCATCCTGGAGCGCTGCACTTACACTGGAAGAATCTGCGTTCTCCATCACGAACGCCTGGTTACATCAATGCCAACAGTCTTCTGTTCCCAATCAACATCTTGTGACCCTACCTCATGTTCAACCTCCCGGATTCCATCTACCCAGACGTCAATGGAGGACTCTAAACAGGATTAGAGTCAATCAAGGAAGATGCGGCTACACTCTTTATAAATGGCGCTGGCAGAAGTCTCCTGGGTGTGATTGTGGAGCTACCTCACATATCATCCACCATGTAATTGTCGAGTGTCCACAGAGAGCATTTCAAGGTCCTTTGGAGGACATTCATAACGCAACTGAGGAGGCCTTAAAATGGATCAATGGACTTGATTTGGAACTATAGGCTTCTGTTTGTATATATTGTGTATATATTGCATACTTATTTATATAATCTTTCTGTGTACATCATACGATAAATAATAATAAATAACGCCACACGTGTTTGAAACAGAAAACAGTGGGCCAAATCTCTATTAAGAAATAATGTGATTTTATGTGATGAAGAGTTTATATTTCGTAATGTCTTGTAAACAATACTATGTACATAATTTTGTTACATAGCATATTTTCTTATCGTCATAAACAGTAAATCTGCTTATTCAAGGATTTTGGTTTGCTTATTACCCATATAACCCGGATTACGCGGACATTTTTATTGTCCGGACTGCCTTTGGTCCCAGTTAGTCCAGATAAACGAGGTTTTACTGTACATTATTCGTAACGTGTCTTGATTTACTGATAAGCTAGTTTTGGAGCAAGGCAACAACGAGATAATTAGACATAGTCATAACTCTCTAATCATGCATGCACTTTTAAAATTCGAGTTGAAACTTCTTCGGTTACTTCTTACTGCAGAATTATTCCTCGAACGGCAGTAAAGGAATTCAATTACATATGTAATTGCAAGATGTGGGTTTGAATGCCAGGAACGGAATGCGAAAATGGAATAAGTTTGGATGGTGTCTTTAAAAGTAGGAAAGATCACAATATGAAGATAAAGTTGGAATTCAAGAGGACAAATTGGACCGAATATTCGTCTATAGGAAGGAGAGTTAGGGATTGGAATAACTTACCAACGGAGATGTTCAATAAATTTCCAATTTATTTGCAATCATTTAAGAAAAGGCTAGGAAAACAACAGATAGGTAATCTGCCACCTGGGCGACTGCCCTAAATGCAGATTAGTAGTGATTGATTGATTGATTGATTGATTGATTGATTGATTGATTGATTGATTGATTGATTGATTGATTGATTGATTGATTGATTGATTGATTGATTGATTGATTGATTGATTGATTGATTGATTGATTGATTGATTGATTGATTGATTGATTGATTGATTGATTGATTGATTGATTGATTGATTGATTGATTGATTGATTGATTGATTGATTGATTGATTGATTGATTGATTGATTGATTGATTGATTGATTGATTGATTGATTGATTGATTGATTGATTGATTGATTGATTGATTGATTGATTGATTGATTGATTGATTGATTGATTGAATGCAACTGGTGGATGATTTCAAGACCTTAGTATTCGTACTCCGAGTATGATAGTGCACTAAATTGAACCAAGGTTCAGCGAAGGTAATGTAGTGAACTCACAGTTGTGATCAACGGTAATCTGTTAGAGAGAAGAAGGTTCAGATCTCTTCATTTCTCCCTGTAATTCGTGTTAAGAGAGGATGAATGTCCAATTGTATTTCCTATTAAAACATAATCACTACTTTCACCACCTGCTTTGGTAAGCTCCACCTTATCCGACAATTCAAGAGTCTTGCATTCTTCGGCCTTTCATGAGCCTTGTGTTTCTTTATACGGAGCCACTTGCCTACGTGTTGAGAATCTGTAAATTTACAAACGAACCCGCATGTATTTCAGTGATTTCTCATTCACACAGGAAGTAATTACTAGGACTTACCTTAATTACGGCTACTTGCGGAACCTTTCCAATTCTAGCTTTTTAACATCCTAGTGTCATCATAAACCTATTTAGGTTAAGCGCCGTTAAGCAACTAGCAAACAAGAAGTATTCCTTCTGTAGACAATTTGATTCTTTGGGGAGTGGAAACTCTTAATATTTACTTTACTATTAATGTTAATAGGGCTGATATCCTCGTTCATCTTTCAATAAAACATCTCGTAATCTCACAACACTAGAGGGACTAAGCTGGGAGAAGGTTCAATAATTTCAAGTCCTTCGTATTTCAGGAAGCAAAAAGTTCGTTCCCGTCTGCTATAGACTGGGTTGGGATTCCTTGAAGACCGCCACGCCTCCCCGCTCCTTTGAACGTCATGTTTTGTTTGCCAAGATAAACAGCGACGTCAGCAGAATTCATATCCGTGGGAGAACAAAGAACAAGGAAGCTGTATTTCCGATTGCGATCTGGTCCATTGAACGAGTGAAGGAAATAGAAGCAGTGTACGTCAGTGCGGGGACAAATTTTCTGCACAACATTAACAGTAATCCTCCATAATTTACTACTATCGTTGTTATCCTTACAAGGAGACCCTCAGACATTTAGATCACCGACTATTTTAACTCCTATCAGTAGAAGACTGTATGTATATCAGTTTTAAAGTAACAATATCAATCAATCGTGAAAACTTTCGATTTAAACTCAAATAATACAAGGTACTGTACAGTACTTATTTTTGATTTATACATAGTGCTCACGGCATGCGACGGTTACCATTTCTGCCTACCGATCTTAAGGTGGCCAGTTCCGATCTCTCTCTCTCGGATGTTATTTTTTATTTTCCCTTGATTAATGCTTTGTTTCTGTAAATCAACATGCATAAACACAAATACAAAGAATGGAAGGAATACACGCAAAATTTCCTACCACGAACAGGACGGGATCCCAGTCCGTATGCAAGAACGCTACCACTAGCCTACCGTTAACGAGCTGGTTGTATGCATAGTATGAGAATACAATTGCCTCATACAATTTACGTTACCAATTGTAATTGTTACTTTCTTGCTAATTATACAGAGGTACGTTTCCATACCTCAGTAATTCCTTACACCTAATATATGCTATCAATACATGAAATATCAGTGTGCTGAATATCTAAGGGTCTCCTTGTTAATACATTTTGAATTCTATCATTTTACCTGTTTAACCACAGCTTTTACACTGATGCGTGCATTTATAAATATGTGCGATAACTGGGACAGAAGTGTATACATTTGTTACCTAAGGTGAGAAAACTCACGGAAGTCAACTTCGAGGAGTGTGAGTAGAATTTTACTCCATTTTGCCGTCTACCTGAGGCTAAATGTAAACCATTCTAAACCCATAAACCAGTCTTAAAGTTTCGGCAAACGTCAAACGAGAAGGGACGACGTCAGCCCCTGGACCAAGCCGAAGGACAATTAGATGCGAATATTTCATTTATTTTCTGAAGGATTAACGATATACATGTTTTTCGTGACGATGTGAAGAGGGTTAGGATTAGAAAGAAAGTGAACGTGACCTTAATTAATGATCAACGCCAGCATTTGTCTGGTGTGAACATGGGTATCAGTGGAAAACAATCTTCAGTTGCCAGCCTCCAGTCGATAGATTTATTGGCAGGTAAAAGAACAGGTTTAGGTCAAAATTGTAGCACCTAGGTGTTTCTAAAAACCGTAACAGTAGTAGTGGGACATAAAACTTTTTTTATATATAATTTACTTTAGGTCGTACAGATAGGTCTTGTGGTGATGGTGGGATAGGAAAGAAGTAGGAGAGAGAAGGAAACGACCGTGGCCATAATTGGGGTACAGACACCAGCATTTACCTGGTGTGAAAACACCATTATTATTATTATTATTATTATTATTATTATTATTATTATTATTATTATTATTATTATTATTACAATATACGAATTGTGTCAAAATTTTTAGTATTCTAGTTATTTTCGGTTTTCATTCTCATGGATAGGCTATATATAATTGTGTCACGGAGGTGATTCGTATTCTTAAAGCTTTATGCACCGAAGGTTGAAATAATATATCGACCGAAAATTTTGCAGAGTGAGGAAATGGAGAAGTAGTAGCTAACCAACAATAATCGAAAATCTCGAAATTCGGATCAATTCATTCAACATTAATTTCTAAGTCATTCGGTTAAACGAGAGGTATGATGACTCTGCGGTATTGTGACAGACCATTGACTAAGGTGTCTCTTGATCTAGTCTGCACGTGATATTGTGATAATAATTTAAGGTGGCTTTACTTAACCTGGTGTAGTCTTTTTAAGGCAGACCCCACCCACGGTGGTGGGAGAGATCTGTCGAATATTGGACTGTGTATTAGTGTGAAGGATGATAGTATTACGTGTGGTGTGTGAGATGTACGAATGTTGGGGACAGCACAAAAACTTAGCCCCGAGCCGACCGATTTTACCGCTTTAAGTTCAAATTCCCTCGACCTAGTCGGGAATTGATGCCGGAACCCCAAGGACCGACGGCCTAGTCCTTCAGTACTCAGCCATGGAACTCAGCCATTTTTAATGAAACTTCGCGTTCATGGGTTCGAAGTCTACATATAGACTTATTGGAGAAGATCTAACTATGAGCAGAGTATTGTCCTATAAGACGTATCTGTCTAATACCGTTCGTATCGGAATATGTTAGGATAGACGTGAAAGGTGACAGGAAATGTTCGGCGTAAGTGGAAGCAGTGCGAGGTTCATCTGGGGTATTGTGGTTGCATAATACGTCTTACTGGGCACATAGGCGACAGGTTAAGGTGATGTTTCGACTTTAATCGAGATATTTTAGATATTTTAGGAGTGAACACAACATCCGCTGTGATTTTGGTATTCCTTAGAAAGTGACTGCATCCCATATCACCCACTTCCCCTTTATTATGATTAATAATAATTGATGGATGGAAATAGTGGTAGCAAACGAATTGGCTGTGTTCTGTGCTATACGGTTAATTTCAAATTTAACATGCATACAGAGTATTCTGATACAAAATATATTAATTTAGCATAATAATAAAAAACATGACTTGTCAACACTCTCAGATCACGCATTGATAATGGTAACGTTAAAACCAACGGCAGAAATATCCACAATTAATGCTTCCAATTGCTTAACGTGAATATGTAACACGGTAAATGTTAAGTGGAGTCATTTTTAATTTGCACCTAAAAGAAACCTCCGAAATATGCAACATGAAATACAATCCTGTACTACAGCGAGTAAACTAGACCAGGCTGTTGATAAGTTAAACAACATTATAATTAAATTTGCGGAAGGCAATTGCCTAAACTATCTCAAAAACCTGTTAAAATCTTCTGGTGGAATGGAGAACTTATAATTATGTGGAAACGTGTACTAGCCTGCCAGAGAATCAATAAGCGCTATAAATACTCACTCCTGCGGCGGAGATATAAAAAAAATGTATTTGGCGACAAAGGAAGAGTACAAAAACTTAATAATAAAATGAAAATTAAATAGCTGGAAGAGATTTTGTTCAGTTCCCACCAAGAGTAACACGTGGAGACTTGTGTGCAGGTTATTACAGAAGCCTATAAACTTAAACAATAACCTTTCTTCCATTGGGAAAGTAAACGGCTTTATAACTTCCTTTTTTGATACTGCCATTGCCTTAATCAATGCTTTCTTAACGGAAGATGCGGAGGACACGAATTTACAGAAAAACATCACATCATTCTCAGAATCCTGACCCTGCTGATGATGAACCATTCTCACAGCAAGAAGTCGAGAGCATTATCCTCTTAAAATGACAAGAAAGCTCCAGATTGGGATGGTATATCTGCTAATATAGTTACAAATATTCAATTCTGTTCCCAGTCTCTGTTCACTCTCGTTTTCAACAAATGTTTGTCCTTAAATGTATTTCCTTCCTCCCGGAAAGTTGCAATGGTTAAAATAATACCCGAAGATTTCTCCACCATATGCACTGTTAAATCCTTCAGACCTACCTGGCTATTACCAGTACTTGGAAATATTTTGGAGAAGTTACTGATTGATCGAATGATATACCACCTGCATAGTCACAATCTCCTAAGCCAAAAGCAATATGGATTCACACCTCAGACGTCAACTGAGGACCCCATCCTTGATGTAGTTAGATGGATCCAACATATATTTTCATTGAAAAAGGTATCTATTTTAATCTCTCTAGATATAACAGGCGCTTTCGATAATGCTTGGTGAGCAAATTTTTTATCCCAGTTAAAGACAAAATAATGTCCCAGAAATGTATATAAGATAATATAAGCGTACTTTCAAAAATCGAAAATGTACACTTAAAATTTGAACTGCAGCCAGTACCAAACATGTAATCAAGGGTTGTCCACAGTGATCCAGTTGCAGAACATTTTGTATGATGACCTCCTGCGGAAGCCTCTCTCGATAGGGCGTGATGTCATTGCCTACGCCGATGATGCCCTTCTCCTAATCGAAGCTGACAATATACAGGAACTCAATTCACGTGCAAATGCAACCATTAATATCTGCCACAATTGGGGGAGGACAACAAACTCCAGTTTAATCCAATGGTAGTCACTAGAAGAAAGAAAGTGAAAAATACAAAAATAATGATGAATGGTCACAGAATAACCTCGGACGATCACCTTCTGTATTTAGGTGTTATGTTAGATAAACACTTCACTTTTAGGGCTGATTTTCATAGGCTGAAAAACAAAGCCAACAAAATCCTACAAGGTACAACTGTTGCCTGCAGGCCTTCATGGGGACTCGATTCTGACGTACTGCGAGTAATCTACAACACAGCCTTTGTACCATTGATTTTATACTGTGCCTCTTCACTTCAATTTGTAATGCAAAAGAAATGGGCTCAAAATAATTTAATGGCCACTTCAAAGAGGATTTGCTCTTTGAATTTCCCGCGCCTACCGCACAACATCCACTGAAGCTGCATTTATTATTGCAGGGACTGAACCATTATTTTTGACTGCAATTTGTAGGGCTGAGCTTGCTTTACTTAAGAAAAAATAGAATCCCATCAGTGCCCATTATGAAGATCACCGTGGAGGAACAGAGCAATTAATTTCAACCTGGACATCCTAGTATCTTTATGAAACTTGTCAGGAATAGTTGCTCAAGCCCTCATTACTCTAGAATATATAGGCCTACAGATGGCTCACGCATGCCGGATAATGATGAATATGATCCAGTTGGATGTGCCTTCGTGGTATATGAAAGCGATCTTGAAATATTTTCAGAACAACATAACCTTTCTTCAGACGATTCAGTTTTTCATACTGAACATTCGACTGAACTGGTGCATAGATAATGGCAAAAATCCAGTGGTATACAGTGACTCACAAGCAGTACTAAATGCAATAAATGAGAAGTATAATTTAAATCCAATAGCTGCTGATATAAGATCAATAATCCAGAATGGCCCCCACGTGTGTTTATGCTGGGTTCGAGGACACACGGGACAATTGGAAATGAGAAAACAGACCTGTTAGCAAAATAATCTGCAAAATCTGCGATGGAAGTATCATATGACAAAGGTCCGATATGTTACATGAAAAGAAAGCTTAGAAATCACACATCTCTTCAGTGGTATAACATCTGGACCACAAGCACAAAAGGATCCGTAACGAGAGAGCTGTTCTTTCCTGAGATCCAGTATCAATATTCCAGTGCAAAGTGCTCGTGCCTGATTTTGTGCTTACACAATTTCTATCATATTTCGAGCGATTTAACGTCAATGTCTCAGATGATTACCTATACTTTTGTGGAACCTCCCAAACAGTGCAGCATTTAATTTTTGATTGCTCTGCTTTCAAAAGACCAAGATATACCTTAGTATGTCATCTGAACTTTAGTGACACTGAAATGAATAAACCTCTATTTCATATATTTAAAAAAAAACAATGTTGTTATAATATTTTCTTTAACTTTCATCCACTGCATCTTTAATAAACTTTCATCATAATATTCAATCTGCAATTGTGTCCGACTCGTTGGCTGAATGGTCAGCGTTCTGGCCTTCGGTTCAGAGGGTCCCGGGTTCGATTCCCGGCCGGGTCGGGGCTTTTAACCTTAATTGGTTAATTCCAATGGCCCGGGGGCTGGGTGTTTGTGCTGTCCCCAACATCCCTGCAACTCACACACCACACATAACACTGTCCTCCACCACAATAACACGCAGTTACCTAAAAATGGCAGATGCCGCCCACCCTCATCGGAGGGTCTGCCTTGCAAGGGCTGCACTCGGCTAGAAATAGCCACACGAAATTTATTTTATCTGCAATTGTTAAACTATAGCCCTAATATGCTTTTTCACAAAAGGGTTTCCTTTTGTTTTCATTGGAAACTCAATAATAATAATAATAATAATAATAATAATAATAATAATAATAATAATAATAATAATAATAATAATAATAATAATAATAATAATAATAATAATAATAATTGTACCGGGAGGTACACCTCAACTCCACACATTCAAAAGATGCGCATTAAAGAACTCTATCTATCTAACCAAACGTGAAACTGCTACTACATAAAGTTGGAACTTTAATCAGAAGATGTCACTGCTGAAGTATTAAGGAATTGTGTTATTGTGAAGTTGCCTAAACTGACTGGATTTATTTGCTAATGTGTTTGTTTACTTCCAGAAGTTTAAACTTTCCTCCATAGATGTCATTTCAAAAGCTCTGGTCATGTACTCTGGTGCAAGGTTGAAGAGTTTATAATTTAAAGAAGTTTCGTGTTCCCAGGTTTTCATAACTGAATCAATGTTCATTTATTTTTGGGTTGTCAACACTTCCTTTTCATTCCCCCAGTTTTGAATCTGGCCAATTAGAAATTTCTGTAATTATTTTTCAGCCTATCACGGGCTTCTTGTCGCTTTTTGAAGTGTCCAATAAAAATTGAGAGGGTGTGTCCGGATTAGTCCAGAATCATCTCGAACCTTCTCTTCGGGTATATAAACTGCGGCTTTGCTGGCCACCTTGTCTTATTGATCATCGTCTTTCTGAGTGTGTGTGTTAAGGCAGGAGGCGAGATGCCTCATTCTTCGGCAGGTAGAACAACAGCCAGGTAATGGCCACCTAAAGTTCTATTTTTCTAACTGTCTCCGCAAACTTATCCACTTGCCGAATTTCTAACTATGTAACCAACCTTTCCTAAAATGTAAATTTTCGTTCGGCTAATGTAAAAATTTCATTGTATATAACTGTAAATCGTGGATAGAGAGTGCGTTACCCTCTCGAGCTCCCCTTCAACTTGGTTCGAGGTGACTACGACTTTGTAACTGTTTTTCTTCTTTTCTATAATGCCTTAGAGGAACTTTCATTCGAGTCACTTCAGTAGCTTGGGATTAACCTCCGTATCACTAGTCTGAGAGCCCTGTTAGGATTTGATTCTTCATTTAGGAGTGCAAATGATATGAGTAAAGGAGTGGAATCGGAGGTAAGGCTTTTTGCGGAAGATGTTATTCTCTATAGAGTGATAAATAAGTTACAAGATTGTGAGCAACTGCAACGTGACCTCGAAAATGTTGTGAGATAGACAGCAGGCAATGGTATGTTGATAAACGGGGTTAAAAGTCAGGTTGTGAGTTTCACAAATAGGAAAAGTCCTCTCAGTTTTAATTACTGCGTTGATGGGGTGAAAGTTCCTTTTGGGGATCATTGTAAGTATCTAGGTGTTAATATAAGGAAAGATCTTCATTGGGGTAATCACATAAATGAGATTGTAAATAAAGGGAACAGATTTCTGCACATGGTTATGAGGGTGTTTAGGGGTTGTAGTAAGGATGTAAAGGAGAGTACATATAAGTCTCTGGTAAGACCCCAACCAGAGTATAGTTCCAGTGTATGGGACCCTCACCAGGATTACCTTATTTAAGAACTGGAAAAAATCCAAAGAAAAGCAGCTCGATTTGTTCTGGGTGATTTCCGACAAAAGAGTAGCGTTACAAAAATGTTGCAATGTTTGGGTTGGGAAGAACTGAGAGAAAGAAGAAGAGCTGTTCGACTAAGTGGTATGTTCCGAGCTGTCAGCGGAGAGATGGCGTGGAATGACATTAGTAGACGAATAAGTTTGAATGGCGTTTATAAAAGTAGGAAAGATCACAATATGAAGATAAAGTTGGAATTCAAGAGGACAAACTGGGGCAAATATTCATTTACAGGAAGGGGAGTTAGGGATTGGAATAACTTACCAAGGGAGACGTTCAATAAATTTCTAATTTCTTTGAAATCATTTAGGAAAAGGCTAGGAAAGCAACAGACAGGGAATCTGCCACCTAAATGCAGATCAGGATTGATTGATTGATTGATTGATTGATTGATTGATTGATTGATTGATTGATTGATTGATTGATTGATTGATTGATTGATTGATTGATTGATTGATTGATTGATTGATTGATTGATTGATTGATTGATTGATTGATTGATTGATTGATTGATTGATTGATTGATTGAAGTATACGCCTCCATTCCTTTTGTGTTCGGGCCATAAATGTAACCTGTTATTCCTTTTCCACGAACGCCCAGTAGGTTGGGTACTAGATACCCCTGTATACTAACTTTTATCAATCTAAATTGCGCCCAGAGAGTCCTGAGATCTTAAAATTTGGTGTAATGTTGCCTTGAGTAGGCTGTAAGAAATTGAGAGCATGTAAGCTTTTATCTAAGTTTTTGTTATAGCGAGAGGTGCCTCTGGAAGGCTAAAGATTGTAACTTTGGAGCTAGTGCTCTTGAATTTGGGAGATTTCTATCTTTGTCTAAACAATATCTTTTCTGAAATTGTAAACGTATAAACCGAGGGCTTGAAGCCCAAAATTGTTAAATTCTCTGTTCTGGGGTGTTCCACCCTTGTAACTGAATTGGCATTGTACCTGAGATTTCATTGTTAGTTCACCTTGTGAAAATTTGTTTTGTTTTTTGAAAGGAATATAAAGTTTTAATTCAAATTTTGATATCGTAGTTGAACCCATTCAAACCCATCACCTTCTTTCATCTCTTTCTGCTCCACGGATAACCCCGGAACAATAATAATAATATTAATAATAATAAACATTTCCTAATAATAATAAATATTTACGAACAGGTGGTGTACCTTTATTCACCTTACACGCCCACGTCTTAGGCCTTGGATTGTATTTGGTTCAATTAGTTTTCATACAGACATGCTTGATTTCTGTACAGTTAGACTTTAGACTTTACTTGACAACGCCTAAGGTACGAATTGATGCGATTCTTCGTAAGACGAAACTTCCATGGACTCCCTCACAATTCCTCTTCCGATATGTTGTTCAGAATGTCAATAATTTCTCTTTTACTCACTATTCGACGAAGCACCGCTATTGTCAATTATTACCATACACTTCTTACACAATGGGCTAGACTTAAACTCGCTTAAAATCTATTGTGCTAAACAATTTGCAAGCGGCCTACAGTTAGTGAGCATGTTCGGACATGACTGAGTGTGTGAACGCATTGTTGTCAGTTTGGGCAGAGTACATGAGGTGTGATGATTCCAGTGAAACAAGAACGAAAACCGCAAAACTAAACGGAAGAATTGGTGTTTACTCACTATCGCTGAACGGCAGGTCAAATCTGGTCCAACCACGGTTTCCTGATAAACCCAAACATTTTCATTTCTTCGGAGGGAGGAGGGGGGGGGAGAATGAAAGTACTTGTGGTTACCAACGACTCTCCTCTATGAAAAGCTACCGAGATATAGGCCTACCACTACCAAGTAAAACTTGGTTCAATAATGACCCAGCCGCAGTAACTAGATATTATGGCTTTCCCGGTACTGTTGTGTTCAATAAAGGCGAATACCATGCATTTAACGTACCTCCACAGTGTTATACGGACTATGGTGTGCCAGGATTCAGCTATGAAAAAAAGATTCCGTAACGGACCAGTAAATCTACTAACAGAGGTCTGTGCTATTTAAGCAATATTAAACGCCTGCCTTCTACCTAGTGGTTCATTTTCACAATTTTGAGCATTTGGGGCGAGTACATCAACCTACTACGCTACATGGTGGTGGTGGTGGTGGTGGCTATTTTAAGTGGAAGTACACAAATACAACCATTCCTTTTCTACATTAATCAGAGGATGATATGAAGTTTTGACACTTTGAAGAATGACGAAAATGGCGAAGGAAAGGGCAGAGTCAGAAGGACTTCGAAATGTACCACTCCGTATGTTAATACCATCGGGGTTGGAAGAGAACAACAATTGACGAAGGGAGATCAGATATGAAAGACGAATGCGAGGAGGCTGATACAAGTGAACGGAAACAATGCCAGACTCAGCTAAGGAAACCACAGTCGTTAATATGAGCTTCAAAGCTCGGAGCCCCTGAGGATCACTCCTTTTAGTCCACTCTTACGACAGGAAGGATATACCGTGCATGTATTCTCTGCCCCACTCCACAAGGTGGAGGGGTTGTAAGTGTGCTACGTAGCTGCGCTGTTGTTGCTGCTGATCATAATAATTAAAATTGTAGCTACTAAAAGAATAAGAAGAAGAAGAAGAAGAAACAACATAGCGAGTTCATGAAGAGATTTTGGGAGGAGAAGAAGAAAGGAAAACCATCATAAAGCAAACAAGTTCCAATGCGCTCTGTAAACGGGCATAACGAAGAAAGAATTAAAATAATAATAATAATAATAATAATAATAATAATAATAATAATAATAATAATAATAATAATAATAATAATAATAATAATAATAATGGTTTTACGCTGGGGAGGGGGCTCAATCCCGACACGGCACGTCCCATATGGCTGATAGGGAGCGTTCCTGTAGATGTTCAGGGCAGTAGCCAAATAAACATCCACGTATCAACGGAGGCAAAAAGGACTGCAGTCAACGGTCTCGATGGCGGAGGAGAATATTTCCCAACGCCTGAGAAGGCGGAAGAACTGGCTCTACAGCTAACAACCGTAGTTCTAACCACAGGCAGAGTACTCTATCCCAGCAAGCATTAGCATGAGGTAACACTATGCATGATGGAAACACATTCAAGGAAAACTACCCAAGGTGGTACTCAGCAATGGAAATCCACCGTCGTATCAGGCAGCGCAAACAAGCCGACGGATTCTGGGGAACTTGTACCAACATGCCAACCGGTAGGCAGACTGATGACGTACTAACGACAAATACGACTAACCTAAAACGAATTTTACGGACAAAGAAACATCACTATTTTGGAACTGTAAACATACAGATGCAACTTCGGACGGGGAAATTGAAACGGACTTTGAATGAAATGGAAAATCAGAATATCCTAATACTAGCAGTGCAAGATACACGTTTTACTGATATTAATACGTTTGATTCAGAAAGTTACAGAATCTTTAAGGGTAAACCAGGACGGAAAATTGGAAGAAATATGAAGCAATTTGGCACAGCATTTAGTGTAAACAAACGAGTTATTGACTCCGTAACAGACTTCTCTTCTCCTTCTGATAGACTCTCCACTCTAACACTGGAATGTGCAAACAAGAGATACACATTGCACACGCCTCAATAAACGAAGACAACAGAAAAAAGTTCTGATACGGTGAAAATATTCTGGGTACAATTGGAGAATGAATTGCTCAAGACGCCAAGCAACCATGTCAAAATTCTGTTGGTTGATTTCAAAGCGCAGGTCGGTAAAGAACGTCATTTCCGAAGAATGGTTGTCAAGCTCACACCAGAACAAATACGAATGGGAAAAGACTTATTGACTTATGTAAGACTTTTGTTCTTAAATTAATGTCCACATACTTCAAAATACTGCCAAGGAAAAAGAAAACCTCTTGCACTCCACGGAAAGACCTAGCTGAATATCAACTGGACCATGTTGCAATTTCAAGGAGAAACACTAAAGAAATTATGAATGTGGTAGTACGGAAAGGAGCCAATCTTGACTCTAATCACTTCTTGACCCGCATAAAATTAAAGCCGTTACCACTAAATAAGAAGAGACTCTCTCCGAATGTGTCAATAAAAAGTAAACCACCAAAAACTCCAAGAAAACAGAAACGAATTTCAAAGACGTATGCGGGAGAAGAAAATGGAGACTTGCGAGGATATTCGAGAGAATATGGCAAATATAGCTAAGGATGTTGCACCATTGCGACGATCTCGCAGACACCGACGGTGGACCACAGACTGTGATGTAGCAATTGATAGGAAAGCTGTAGCCTATAAAGCATGGTACGCAGATAAAATAGAATATAAATTTGACACATAAAAAGAGATACGCAAACAGGCAGCAAAGACCCTCCAGCAAACCAAAAGGAAACACATATTTGAAGAAATCCGAAGCATTGACACGGAATTTTAGAATAGCAATACTAGAATATTTTACAAGACTTTAAGACCACACAAATGGATATCAACAATCTACCATGGTATTTCGAAAGGAAGATGGAAAATTGGCTGTGAATAAGAATTAAAATTGTGAGATATTAGGTACATGTTTTGAGAAATTGTTGAACTACGAAGAAACTAAAAAGAAATGGCCAAAAGACGATCCAAAGCAATGGATTGAAAACGCAATACCCCCTGACGAAGAAGAACTCCGTGAAATAATTACAGACGTAAAGAACAGCATAGCTGCAGGGGAAGACTCTGTCACAGCAGAGATGCTGAAAAGTGGTGGAGAAATCGCAACCACAATTTTAAGGCAAGAAATAGAAAAGATCTGAGAAATGGATGTTATCTCTGAAGACTGGAAAAATGCTTTCATTCATCCTCTACACAAAAACGGTGATAGATCAGATCCTAACAATTACAGCGGCATTTCCATCACACCTGTAACATATAAGACATTGTCTAAAGCACTAGAGAAGAGACTTGTGGAACAAGTGAATCACCAACTAGGCGAGTATCAAGCGGGTGAATTTTCACATATAATGGCTAATTTAGGAAAGGGCGAGAGACAGCACTTCGATTATTCTCGCATGAAATGTGATATATCAGAAACAAAATAAAAGATAATTTGAAGAAGTACAGTGACTTTCGAGAAACTATTACGCTTGAAGAACGTCTGTCTGTAGCTTTAACCTAAGCAATGTTCATTTTGAAGGGGAATGCAGGTGAATTTTTCTACTATCCAATTATTTTGTCCCCTGTTTGACTGCTTACGCACATACCTCATGTAAGAATTGGACTCTCGTCGGTTTCACATATACTGTAGGTTACTTACTATCTTGTACAAAAAGTCGAGAGAGCTTGTTCAAGAGTTCTGCAATACTATTTGACAAATAAAATTCCGTTTCTTTGAATTTAAAGTCACTGAAGTTCCAAGGTTGCACATTGAACTCAGGAGTGTCTGGAAGGTGGCAGACTTGAGTGGAGAGGCTCGTTGAGCCAATTAGCGATGCCAGGAGGAACAAACCAACCCCCTGGCAAACGGTAGGGACGGCCATGAATATGCAGGGAGCGTCTATCAGTCGGGCTCACGTGTTTCTCATTAGCTTTCGCAAGGAGTTTTTCACTCTGTATATTGTCAGCTGAAATTGCTCTTCTGAGGGGCGACGCAACGTCACTAATTAATTACTTTTCTAGACTGCATAGTGCGCCCTTGACTCCCTTAACGAGAAATGCCTGCGGCGATAGCCGAGCTCATTGCTCCAGGGAAATTGCGTCTATATAAAGTACACACGACTGCAGTAACACATCATAGACCGCTGGCGAGGTACACGCAAAATTCCCGATTATCATCACGAGAATTATCGTATTGTCTTTGAATTACTTGCGACGTTGCTTTATAAGAAATCTCCCTAGTTTTGCTAGGTATAGTAGCTGTAGTTCGGATCCCTGCCTACAGAATGAGAATACCTAGGCAACTGTAGGCCATCCGACGCGAAAGTCGGTTCTAAACGGTGACTGGTTGACTGTAGACTTACAGTAACATCTCATCCACTTGTACTATATTTACTTCTATTGTTGTTATTGAGAATGAAACAATTATTTTCCAGCGTCGACTCAGTTAATATACCTTATGAGCTTCCCAGTCTTTCGAACACGAATATCGTACTTAGAACAGAAAAAACTACCTGTAAAAATATCTAACATCCTATAGAGTGTGCACAACCTTGTGGACTAACTTCCTAACCGAATCCAGCATTTACGAAGTCCAGATGCGGAGCTATATGGTGTAACATGATGCTTGTAGTAATTTTTCCAGGGATAAATCATATTTTGTCTCGTGAGCTTCGTTAATGGACAGTGGGCCCACCATTTTAATGCCATTATTGTGTTATTTTATGCTGAATTTCTTACACTAAACTATGCGAATTTTCTATGTTATAAAAAAAAGGTCATTGAAGAAATGGTAGACACCGAAAGAAAACGGCTACCCGCAGAGTCAGTGAAATTGACACAAATGTCAAACGCCGTAGTTGCATCATGCTTTTGGAAATTTCTTGAACGATAAAGAGCTACTATAATAATGCCCCGGATATTTGTAACAGATGACTTATTTTTCGACAGTAAGTTTTAGTAGGTAAAAATGATGTCTGAAAGCTTAACCTGTTTAATTAGAGCTTCCGTAATAATAATTGTTACGAACTTTCCGTGGAGCACAGAGGTGTAAGAAGGTGCGGGCATGAATGGGTGGACAGAGAAAAGATCAAATCATAATTTATAACTCTAAAATTTGAAATTTTGTTATTTTCCTTTACCTTTTTCCATTATTTCAGATTTTAAAGTTTGTTATAAAATAACGAATAACACTTGGATAGACAGAAGGGGAGCTCTTCATCTCTTATAACAATAGTTATTTGAAACCAAAGAACGATCGGGTACAACATGCATAATGATTTCTAAAGAGATGAGTTAGGTAGCTCAAACGTTACACTATTACAAAGAGCACTACTGCTCCGATCAATTGCAAGTAAGGAGACGGGGCTTCAAAATTTACCACATTCGAAAGAGCATCTTTGCTCCACACAGTTAACTAGCAAAATACTCTCCAAAATTTACAAGATTCAGGGCTCTCCAAGGCACAATCTCTTACATTAGATCAAATATATAAGAATAAGAATAGTTAAACATTAACAGAGGCAATAAGTGCGAATTCTACCTGGCGTTGGTTGTAAAGAAAGAAAAGATTTAATATGTCAGCCGTAAATCACTCCTTTGGCGTTCACTTGAAAAGTTTAAAACCCTATGTGGGCTTATGGCCCGAAGTTACAGGGGCTAAGTCTATACTACAGAGGTGTCTAGATGGAGAGAAAATTTTAAATTACAAAAGAAAGATACAAATTTTAAGGTTTACGAAATCATAGTCACCCCAACACCAAGTTGAACGGGGATTAATTAAAAGAGGGTTCAGACTCTTTATTCCCTAAGTTAGAACAAGGTCTTTAGACTTGCTTGAAAATTTACATTGAAAGACTGAAATTTACATTACGAAGGAATTTTGAAACCTTCCCCTCAAGTCAGCTTTCAGAGATCATCACATGATTAAAGGATGTCTGACATTACATTAAGGGGGTTGGCCTTCCGACGATGGGCGAAACTTGCCCCCTACCACTGATACACTCTAAACCACTCGACTGGAGCGATGGAAAATATAACATGGACCAAAATGTCCTAGCTTTTATAGCGGAGAGGAAGCTTCCAGAACTCTCTGGGCCGAAGCCCTGTACAAAACAGACAATTTTTATTAGTTAATTTAATAAAGATCCTAATTTGCTGATTGGTCAAAAATTCTGAAGAAGAAGGAACAGATGCCAGTGCTAGTAACCTAAGGACGCAGAAATGAATCTACAAATATCCGAACTTCGAAACTACAAATTTCTTTGAAAATGAATTGTTCATCCTCTCACCAGAGGGGGCATATAAGCTGATAGTAGAGGCATCTGGAGACAACGTTCGAAACTTATTCTGAAATAAATTTCACTGTTCATATAACTTTAAATGATCGGAGTGGGTGTAGATCCGGTACAATAATAATAATAATAATAATAATAATAATAATAATAATAATAATAATAATAATAATAATAATAATAATAATAATAATAATTTATTTATTTATTCGTATCGGAAGCATACATTTTGCATTGCATAATGGTACTTAATGACATACATATCAAATAGTGTCTGCCCAAAATTTTGCCAAATCACGGGCATTAGGTGTTGCAGCCATCAAGTCCTCTATTGTGCAACTTAAAGGACACTTACTACAGTTCATGAAATGGGCTGTGGTTTGGTCTTCACCACATTCGCATTGCCTGGATGTGCCAGGAAAGCCCCACTTTACCATATTGGTTCTTGATCTACCAACCCCAGTGCGAAGCCTGTTCAGCGATTTCCACGTAGACCAATGTTCCTCGTGTCCTGGGGGGAGATGTTCAATTGGTAGCATCCAATCAGCAAGTTGAGGATTTCTAGTTCTCCATAATCTCAACCGTGTGGATTGGGCAGATTCGTTTAAATCTTCGGTTGTATTCAGGAAACTCCTCCTAGACTTCAATCTTCGGTGGGCAGGTTCATATCCATTTAATGGGTGTGCACATGAGGCAAGTGCTTTAGTTCTCTAATAATAATAATAATAATTATTATTATTATTATTATTATTATTATTATTATTATTATTATATTCTCCTGCAGGGGTTCGTTTTTATGCTAGTAAATCTACCGACAGGAGGCTAAGGTATTTGAGCCTTCAAATAGCACCAGACTGAACCGGGATGGAACCTGCCAAGTCGGGTTCAGAAGGCCACAGCTCTACCGTCCGAAGTACTCAGCCAGACATTATGGCTTCCTTTCCATCATATTTAAGATATTATGCAACTCTTAAGATCCATAATTATAAACAATGAGAATTGATTCCTAGGCAGTTAAGCCTGCTGCTATTATTTGGATTATTACATATGACTTCGCTCCATTGATCCATTCCGAAATGTATTCTTGTTTATACTTTCAATGTACTCTTTTTAAGCACAGCACACTGTTAATTCTACGTATACGTGTCACATGAGGAAATGAACTGATGCAGCTGTTATGCAAGCAACCGAGTGACTTTCACTCAGCGGTGGTGTGTAAACAACTGAATACAGGGCTGGATGTAGGATCTACATCACCTGCCCACCCGTCATTGGTAGCACGTTGTTGCTGCCTGTCACTCAGTGGTGGGACACTTGTAGAGCTGACGACATCAAAACTCTAGCCAATTGATTACATAATGGAAATATTTACTCGTGCCGAATTATCTAATATTCGCCTCGTTTACGGAGCTTGAGAATATGTACATACAGCGAGGGAACTGTATAGACAATGACTTCCAAACCTCCGTATTTCCAGCAGACGAACATTCGTCGCTGTGCACTGCAAGGCTCCGGGAATCAGGCTCGCTTCGCCCTCGGATTGAACGTCGTCGCGATACTGCGGAGGTTCGGCGTGAAGAAAAACATTTCGATTTGTCGAAGAGAGACCGTCGATAAGCTCAAGAACCTCAGCAAGACAAGTGGGTATATACAACTGGCACTGTTCATCGTACATCCCGTGAACGGCTATTGTACCCATACGAACTACCAGGGAGTTTAGTACCTACAAAAGGCGGATTACCTTCCAAGAGCTGAATTCTGTGCCTGGTTCTTGCAACATTTTGAACATAATGCAGACTTTCCGCACGACGTGCTGGTCACAGATGAGACATCCTTTACCCCGGAGCATATCATTAATTCCACCAATGCCCATACATGGGCAGAAAAAGAAAATCCCTGATGCCATTCACCAAGGTCATTTTCAGCACATGTTTTCTATAAATCTTTGGGCCGTCATTTTAGGAGATCAGTTTCTTGGACCATTGTAGCTGCCAGCACGACTAAGAGGCTCTGCTTATCTTCATTTTCTGCAAGCTTCTCTGCCAGAGCTTCTGTACGACGTTCACTGCAAATACGTGAGCGGAGGTGGTTCATGAATGAAGGGGCACCTTCTCACGTCAGTATGGACGTTCGTCGATTTCTAGAACGCCCTTTCTCGAATCGGTGGTTTGGTCGATATGGTCCCGTCGGCTGATAATCGAGATCCTCCCATTTAAATCCACTAGATTATCATTTCTGGGGGAACCTCAAAGACTTGGTGTACCAAGTGTTAACGTATGTGAGATGCCGTAGCAACTGTGAGAGCTGACGCGGAGGTGTGGAGGTGAGTCAGGACTTCAAGGTGTCAACACATGGAAGTCTGTCGTCGAGTTTACGGATGATATTCGAGTATTTCCTATGAAGTAACAGAACTGTAACTTTAGACATTCATGTTCCAATAATGTCGAAGTCATGCCGAGAGTTGTAAAATTAATAATTCCGACTATTTCCTTTTTCGTGTATTCTGACATATTAAGAGCTACAAAGTTTGAGCTTTCTTTTCAATCAATCAATCAATCAATCAATCAATCAATCAATCAATCAATCAATCAATCAATCAATCAATCAATCAATCAATCAATCAATCAATCAATCAATCAATCAGTATTGATCTGAATATGGCAATCCCCCACGTGGCAGATTTTATATCTGTTGTTTTTCTAGCCCTATCTGAGATGATTGCAAAGAAATTGGAAATTTATTTAACATAACTTTTGGTAAGTTATTCCAATCCCTAACTCCTCTTCCTATAAACGAATATTAGGCCAAATTTCTCCTCTTGAATTGCAGTTTTATCTTCATATTTTGATCTTTCCTACTTTTAAAGACACCACTCAAACTTATTCGTCTACTGATGTCATTCCACGCTATCTCTCCACTGACAGCTCAGAACATACCACTTAGTCGAGCAGCTCGTTTCCTTCCTCCCAAGTCTTCCCAGCCCAATATTTGCAACATTTTTGTAACGCTACTCTTTTGTCGAAAACCACCCAGAAAAATTCGAGCTGCTATTCTTTGGATAGTTCTTGAATCAAGTAATTCTTGTGAGGGTCCCATAAACTGGAACCATACTCTAGTTGGGGTCTTACCAGAGACTTATACGCCCTCTCATTTATATTCTTACTACAACCCCTAAATACCCTCATAACTATGTGCAGAGATACTTACCCTTTATTTACAATCATATTTATGTGATTAAACCAATGAAGATCTTTCCTGTTATTAACACCTAGTTGCATACAATGATCCCCAAAAGGAACTTTCAAGCCATCAACGCAGTAATTAAAACTGTGAAACTTGTGAAACTCGCAACCTGACTTTCAACCCCGTTTATCGTCATACCATTGCCTTCTGTTCATCTCACAACATTGTCGAGGTTATTTTGCAGTTGCTCACAATCTTGTAACTTATTTATTACTCTGTATAGAATAACATCACCTGCAAAAAGCCTTATCTCTGATTCCACTTCTTTACTCACATCCTTAATAAATATAAGAAAATATATAGGTCCAATATGATTGCCTTGAGGAATTTCCCTAATAATTATTACAGGTTCACATAAAGATTCGCTATTCTAATTCTCTGAAATTACAGAAATATAGCCACCCATTCAGTCACTCTTTTGTCTAGTCCAATTGCACACATTTTTGCTGATAGTTTTGTATGATATACCCTATCAAATGCCTTGGATGGATCAATCGCGATATAGTCCATTTGACCTCCTGAATTCAGGATGTCTGCTATATCTTGCTGAAATCCTACAAGTTGGGCTTCAGTGGAATAACCTTCCCTAAACCCGAACTGCGTTCTATCGAATCACTTATTAATTTCGCAGGCATGTCTAACATAATCAGAAATAATGCTTTCCCAAAGCTCACATGCAATGCATGTCAAACTGACTGGCCTGTAATTTTCAGCTTTATGCCTACCACTATTTTCTTTATACACAGGGGCTACTATAGCAACTCTCCATTCATTTGGGCACGTCGTGATGGGGATGCAATGATGATGAAGACGACACATACAACCAGTCCCCGTGCCATAGGAATTAACCAATTATGGTTAAAATTCCCAACCCTGCCGGGAATTGAACCCGAGACCCCTGTGACCAAAGGCCAGCACGCCAAACACTTAGCCATGGAGCCGTACTGCGATACGGTGATTCAGAGATACAGAGCGAACATTGTATTCCATAAAATTGACTCTGTGATTTACCAACAAACTTGTTACATTTATACATGTGTTTCATTTCACTACACCCGGGACATAGACATTGCCAGGCCTAAAACTTGCGGCCGTGTCGTAAATACAGCCTAGCGATATTTTACTCCCTTCAAGAATATGACTATCTTCGCTAGGTTCGAACCCGCGATCCTGGGGTCAGCTGATCCAAGCAAATAGATAAATTTAGAGATAATCATAACTTGACAGTTAAGACTTGGAGGTTTTTGTCCGGCTCCTTGGCTTAATGGTCAGTATAGTGGCCTTCGCTTCAGAGGATCCAGGCTTAATTCCCAGCCGGGCCCCAGATACTAGCTTGATCTGCTTAACCTGATGTTCAACTTAGAAACTGAGGTTTTGTGTTCACACAACACATCACACTGCTACTCACCACAGAAGCACGCAGTACCTGAATGCGGCCATAAAACTGAGTCAAGACCACTTGTGAGATACGCAATACCACCAAAGTGTGAGAAAAGTGGCTGAGAAATACACTAGAGAAGAAGATAGAGAGATCGTGTAATCAGTCTAATATTAGCTGATTTGAATTACGAGCAAGTACTCCAAGTTCTGTTTCCTTAGGAATTTAGTCAGATTGTAACTATATGTATGCAGATCTTCAAAGTTTCTAGTGGTTTGCATTATATTCGTTAGCGATAATTACCAAGCCCTTGTTTCCATAAGCTCTACAGACATCATTTTGGTAATCAACGCTCCTTTGTCGTCACTAGTTACACACACTCACCTTCATCCTACTTCTCCACGGTGTCCCCAGCAAACTTCCTCCACACAGACGTTTACTTACTCGGAATGTAACTTATACTGAGTTACGCGAGTTTCCTCAGACGTCACGGATACATGTTGTGCAGATATGCCCAGTTTACCTAATATAAATTATTTTTTTGTTTCCTTCGTTAAAGATCTAATCACGATTGCAAGATCGTTATTCTGCTCTATTTCTAGTCTTTAAGATACGTTTCGTTGTTCACTATGTTTTTTAGTTAAGAAGCTCGTTTCCACTTAAACGTATGGTCGAGAAAATTCTGCTACGTTAATTTATTTCTTCATATTTTCGTGGAAATGATCCAGAGCATAAATTCTATAATTATATACTATTGTATAGGATAATTGTATTTGTTCTACGTTCTCCCAACTACTTGTACGAATTTTGGAGACGCCGAAAGGTTGTCCCGCAGGAGTTATTTTATTTTCATTTAAATTTACACACACGAGGCTGACGTATTTCAACACCTTCAAATACCACCATACTGATGCGGGATTGAGCCCACTGATACAACAGTGTCAAGGAACGATAAGAAACTAACAGGTTTTTCGAAATTTAATTCTTAAAATACACAGTGTGTATAGACGTATTTCCTTGTCTCGTGTTCATAGCTGTGGGGTACGGGACATAGAATACATTCATAGTATACCCAGCCTATCGTAACAGGCGACTGAGGGGACTTTATAAAGTGGCTCCTGACTCGAGCGGCCAGCAGCAATAATCAAATCATGTTTATAACTTGACCAGCAAATGTACCCCTGCTTCGCTTCGGTATTCTATATTGTGTACGGATATCGAAGTAAATTATTGTACATGCAGTGAATAAGATTTTTTCTCAATTCCATATCTCTTAGCGTTATCCGATAAACAGCATAGGGAGGTCCACATACGTTGTTTCCAATGTAAAGTGCGAGTTGCGGAGTTGTGACGATAACGACAGGCCCACTTGCCTACTGCCATTCACAATCGAGTTGGGAATTTTCATTATAATGCCTGCTGCCTGCTGCGTGGTCACAATCAATTTGGGGAGTTTTCTTTGTAATGGCAGGCCCCATTTCCTACTTCCAGACAGATAACAATTGAGGATTTTTTTATTATAATGGCAGACACCTTCCGTACTGCCAGTCAAAATTGAGTTGTGCTGTTATCAATATAATGACAGGCCCCATTCCCTAATACCAGTCAGCTTACTGCCAGTCAAACTGAGCTGGTGAGTTTTTATTCTAATAGCAGGCCACTATTCCTAACATCAGTCACTTTTTAGATGGGTAAATTTGTTTATAATGGCGGGCACCCTTGCCTACTGCCAAACACAATCGGGTAAAGGAATTTGGAAAAAATGCATTCTCCCTAGCCTTCTGCCAGTCAAATCGAGAAGGAAATTATTCATTACAATGGTACACAGGAGTTGCCAGACAAAGTCGATGAGGGGGGTAATGATTGCAAGAGCAGACGCCCTCCTGCTGAGAGTCATTATCGATTTAAAGTATTTAATTACAAAGGCACATACACACACTTTCTATATCGCTACAAATCGACTTCAATGAATAAATATAGATCGTCACACGAAAGTATATGCATTTTTACCTTCATTTAAAGATTAACTGCTCTAAACGGTACATCATATCGACAAATGGATTGTAGGATATGAAGACACATATAACGGCCTAAATGGCTGGTCCTATGATATGTTCTCATATCTCATCTATTTATTGCTAAGATTGAGTTAGAAACGTGGAATACGGTGAAATTTGGGTAAGGTTTTCTCACAGGGCATTTCTTTTCGGATACATATGTGACAGCTACAAACAAAGAATTTGGCTCACATATAGATACTGGGTGAGGCAATGTACGCATAGAATTTAATGATCCTATCTTTCGGATAAGTGAATCAATTAATTATGCGTATAGAAAGTGCAAATTTAACGTACAGTCCAGAAATAGAGACAAATTTAACGTATAAGGGATAGAATGTGTGTTTATTAATGAACAAAACAGGCGTTTAGCCCCGAGTACATGTTCACAATAATAATAAATAAATAAATAAATACCAAATACTGCTACTGTACACCTTGGCCGTGCCATGAAGCCTGTCAGATACTCCGGAAACGTGACCTCAAAAGTTAGGTCACCACGGTAGTCATCCTCCGTCTCTTCATGCCACGTCCAGCTACTCCCCTGTCTAATTCTAAATTCACACTTAAAACATCAATAACTAATAAAATTAATAAACGTAGTCCAACCTAAGCCACCCCTCTCCACCATATACAAAATAAAATGAACAATAAAACAAAAATACCTAACGCTACAGTTATAGACCAGACCTCCTCAGCCGGGCCTATATTTACATTCTATTGCTGGTGTTGCAACTCTCTGCTTGTTATCATTCACACGTACCCACTCATCACGCAAACCTTATCACTCACACTTACGCAACCTTCTTGCTTCAGCATTTTCATCACCTCTATTGTTCCCTGACCTACTCCAGATTAAGCTACAACAGCAACATTACCAGATTGCATTCCAAACCAGCCATATTCCGTCATTGCATTCCAATCCATCATACCACAGCTTTTACCAATCCACGTTAACATTGCTTCCTTTCATTTCATTCCGCTATAACACTCCATAATAAAATTTACCTCTCCATCTCCCAACAGTTTCGGCAATGAATAACAAATACCAATCACGCATATACCAACACCTCTCCAACCTCATATTTCTTCCTCCTCTCCATACAAACAAACCAAAATTTACAAAATGATAGTAAACTCACCTCTCTCCAGCTCCAAAAATTAAATACTCATACTAGACACCAGCCTCCACAAATAAATACCATAATAATAATAATAATAATAATAATAATAATAATAATAATAATAATAATAATAATAATAATAATAATAAACCACTCAGTTCACCAAAAAAAAGAAAAAGAAGCGAAAATTATCGTAACCCCTGGGCATGTCATAAGGCTCGTTTGGACACTCCGGAAACGTGAAACCCCTAAAGTAGAGCCACCACAGCAGTCGTCCTCAGAGCATCGTGCCATGTCCCTCATTCCGTAGAATTAACACCCCAGAATCAATAGAGTAAAACTAAAAAGAGAAACATAGTAATAATAATAATGAAAGTAATAATAATAGTAATAATAATAATCTATGTATAAGAGTATTATTCGTAACAGTCATTTGCTGTAGCAGTCTCTTACTCAACATTCAAGCATGCTCATCAAGTGTTCTGTATAAGGGATAGAGATACGACAAAAAGTCATAGTACCAAAGTTGTAGATCACTCCAAATTGAATCGAGAATGTGCCATCTGTTTTGTGATACGACTTACCGTTTAGCCACCAAATACCTTGAAAGGAAGGTCTGAACCGTCATTAAAATTGCCTCCATATTTCGATGTTTATCGGGAGCAAAAATGAAAAATTTGAACACCTCGTAATTTTTCCGTCGCTTATAGGCTAAAGCTCGTCTGGCAGATTGTGCCGCCATCTAGATTTTGGGGAGGGGTTAAAATTAGGACTTTCAGGAAACTTTTAAGCCCGTGAAACCTATAGGTTATCGTTTTGGATAAATATATCCGACTGCGTTCTTATGCTGAGCCCCAAATTTGAGATTCCAGCGAGGCCCCTCAGAGTATTTTGAAAATTTTCGATTTTGGTAGGGATCCTGAAGTCATCAGCTTCTTTGCTATCAAGTTTTAAGTTTCTAAAATGACTGGAAATGCCTCATTATTTCACGTCTATTTTAATTTTTATAACTTAATTTAAATTTAAAAATGTAAAAATAAAAGTAAGATATAGAAATTCTAATAAGAAATAATACTACGGACAGATAATTCTAAGGCTAAGTTAGGCCTACATACCAGTACGGCAATTAGTGTCATAATACTAATACTACTACTACTATTAATAATAAGAATATTAATAATAATAATAATAATAATAATAATAATAATAATAATAAATGAAGAAAACTCATTCACACAACATACACACAATGACTCATACAACTCAGTTTTATGTTCCCAGGAAAAACTTTCGGCAGGCAGAATTGAATATTTATGAGAGGAAGTAAGGTGCCGAATGTCCATTGGGAGTGCATTCCAGAGTCTCCATGCAGTAATTAAAAAGGAATGATTGTAGGAATTCGTTCGACTTAGTGGAATTTCAAGTAAGGAACCAGAACGGGTATTAATTTCATGAAATGAGGAAAGGAAACGAAAATTAGGAGAGAGGTAAGTAGGAGTGTTCGTCGAGAGCACTTGGTAAACAAGTGTCATTAGGTGAAAATTCCTTCGTTCATTTATGCGTAGCAATCCCAATGTTTTGAAATAGGGTGTAACTTGAGCGTCATGTCGCAGTTGGAAGGCATATTGTATACATGAGTTTTGTGCTCGCTGTAGTCTCAAAGCTTGTTCAGAATTTAGATTGACTAGTACCGTATCACAGTAGTCTAAAATTGGGAATAGTTGTGCTTGGATACAGTTAGAAGAGATAACGTGTTTACTTTCATAGATATAACGAGGAGGGTCTTCCTTCTATGTATAGCGACCATCTGTTTCGGCGAGCAAGCCAGCTCATTTGTCAGAAAGGAATTGTAACTGAGATTTTGTTATTTGCAATGAATGTTTGGAAATAGACTTCATTACTTAAGAAAAGAATCGTTTGGTAGATAACTTGAGATTCACTATAGGTGCGACGAAAATGATACGATGTTGCGTTATGTTGTAAATAACCATTTTCAGGGGTGTCAACATTTGAGAGTCTATAGTAATGTTGCTTCGTGTTGTTGAGGATTGTCCATGTCTCTTGATTATTTTATTTGCATGTCACGATAGCTTGTCAATATAACCTACAGAGTTCGTGATGGATGAGGTGTTTTTTTTTGTTGGTTTCCAAGGCATAAGTGTAGGTTCGTGTGGTATGAGGTCATGTCTGTGGAGCACAAGGTGGTGCAGTAGTCAATCCACCCTAGACTTTGGTGAGGTGCATTACGACACTTCAGTCTCACCAGCATGAAATCATATCGGAAGGAGGTACCGAAATTAGTCCAGGGGATAACCTTAGACGTTATCAAAGATTGACATGGATTGTTTTATTTTGTGTTTCGTGTAATTTATGCAAATTATAGGATTTAAAGTTACGACTATCCAAGTTAGTGTCTCAATAAGTATCAGTGTTATAACGTAAACTTGTTGAGTGACGTAATGAAATAAACAAGTGGTACCGGTAGTAATGACCATGTCTTTCGTATTACAGTTGCGAAAAAAGAAAGCTGTGAAAATAAGCGTAGAAAAATATTTTTAAAGGAGTGTTTCTGGTGAACATGTCCAAGAGATAACGAAAGTTTAATTGAGACATTTCGGGTGTTTAAAGAAACCACTTCAACCAGGATGGATAAAATTGTTGTTAATCAGGATTATGAGATTACTTCATTTATTAATTTATTAAATTCAGTGAAACCCTATTTTGAGAAGTGGCTTAAACCCAAGGGACTAACTTGAAAATGTATTCTGGAAATCTTAATTTTATTTGCTGGGAAAATTAACTTCTTAACGTAACGATTAAGGGGTCATGTCCGATAGCAAGGGACTTTACTGCCACAAGTGTTGTAAGCGTTTGCTGTTGTTGTTTTTTTATTTGATTGAACACCAGATGTGCTGGGGATTTACTAACGTGGAAACCTTGGTCGTCAACTATTTTAATTTAATTGTGTTCAGCCTTCAGCCTAGAAATTTGGGTGGTCATAGCATCATCAACCTCAGTGAGTTAGATTAGGGCCATCTGCCATTATAGTATCATTCTTCTTGCGGTCGTCATCCACAATGACTTTACCGTAAATCACAGAGTTAGATACTGGCCATAACATAGCCGCAGGTCACATCGATTCAATTAAGGGTCCATGTCGTACAACCACTGTGTGGCACATACCGATTGGGCAGCCTAAATTATACCAAGAATCCAGACTTCGTGTTACGGGGGCTGGATTATCACGAATCATTATGGTGGTACATACAATCTATCATGGAAGCCGATCCTACGGATCTCCAGATTTTCTTTATTTTATTCTTAAATGAAGACGGTGATTTGTCGTAAGGATGCCCTCAGGCAATTAAGTTAAGTTCTCCAAAGCCAGCATCTCTCATCATCGTTGTTATTATCCGTTTGTTTCTAAACGGACAGGTGTGAGTTCGTTGATCAGCTGTTGTGAAATGTCACAAGTTTTCAGTTTTCGTTTCCAATGGTCAATAAGCCTAAACTTTTAATTCAAACAGTCGCTCGGATTCTCATTGGAAACATTGGTTTTAAATTACTGAAACCTACCTGTTACCTAAGCAAGTGACGAAGAACCCATAAGCGACCCCAGAGAAAGATCTCATGCCGATTGGTGATAGGTAAGGAAGGTAGGTATCATTCGAAGGGCCTTAAAGAGTTTAATATAGACTCACTGCAGGCAGTACTTGCTGCTAACAGCATGGCAACCTACTTGGGAGTGAGATACTTCCAGTTAGGGTTTGAGAGACATGGTGCGACATGCGTCGAGACATGTGGACGAACACAAATCTACCTCCACATCGATGTAGATTAAAGATGCTGTAAACCAAGTGTACATAAATTGTTGTAATTAATGCTCAATGTGTGCGATTGCATTCGGGAGATAGTGGATTCGAACCCCACTGTCGACAGCCATGAAGATGGTTTTCCGTGGTTTTCCATTTTCACACCAGGCAAATGCTGGGGATGTACATTAATTAAGGCCGCGGCTGATTCCTTCCCACTCCTAACCCACGGGGCTGGCACGTAACAGTACAATTATATTGGCTGTTCGCACTATTAGAAATCTTAGTGTGTTTCTATCAACAACAAAATGTCTCTTTCGAGGAAACTATTAATTTTTCATGTTACAGCTAGCTATTGGATAAATGAAGATAGGAAATGGGAGAACAACGGAATATTCACAACTAACATTGTGGAATATTAACTGTACTACTTGTCACTGACGGTTTGTTAAAGGAAACAATCAAAATGGTAGCTCTAGAAGTAAGGTATGGAAGACAAATAACAATAATATTTTTAAGCGGTCTTATTTCTAGAGGCACGGGGGTGATAGAGGTTTGTCGAACGCGAGTTCATTCAAGTTCTGGAAGACAGTGGCAGGAAAATTTCTTATCTCTAACACCTTTCAGCTTAAAGCTGCACGATCGTTAATCAATCAATCAATCAATCAATCAATCAATCAATCAATCAATCAATCAATCAATCAATCAATCAATCAATCAATCAATCAATCAATAAATAAATAAATAAATAAATAAATAAATCACTACTGATCTGTATTTAGGGCAGTCGTCCAGGTGGCAGATTCCCTACCTGGTGTTTTCCTAGCCTTTTTTTAAATGATTGAAAAGAAATTGGATATGTATTTAACACCTCCCTTCGTAAGTTATTCCAATCCCTAACTCCCCTTCCTATAAACGAATATTTGCCCCAATTTGTCCTCTTGAATTCCAACTTTGTATTGTGATCGTTCCCACTTTTAAAGACACCACTCAAACTCATTCGTCTACTGATGTCCTCCAACGCCATCTCTCCACTGACAGCTCGGAACATACCACTTATGATATAGATGTTGATTCTCATAGGGAATCTGAAATATTTGTCCAGAATGAGTAAATTTATAATACCAATATAAATGGTCCGCCATTGGACATTTCAAATCTTCCAGCCAACCCACTCCCGACCGCCAGCACTGCGTAACCAGCTCGATCGGTAGGTTAGAAAGAAATCTCATGTGAAAGGTCCTTGATTACTTCAAACTAGGGAGCTTCAAAGTGAGGTTTACAAAAGAAAAACTGTTCAATTCATTCCGTTATCGCTCTTTATATTAAAACATACGTTAAATCATTCGAATAACATGAAAGCCATCTTCAAAAAAATTAAAGGACTTTTAATTCAGCGTGAATAATTTTTCTGAAATACCATAAACTTTGGTTCCATGTTTCAGATGGCAAATTGCATAACGTGAGTCAGTGGTACCAAGTGGATAACTTCCTGTTCCACTGGCACATTAACGACAATAACTAATACTGGTCAGGCAAATTGAGGCCAATAATCAATCTTGGAGTAGTGGACAGACATGGAGTTAATTAACCTGTAAATTGGCTCGGTACTCTAGGGAGGAGTCGCAACGGCACACATACGGTGACGCTCAATAGATATTCTTCCCCGTTATAAAAAGGAATTTATCCAAGATTCTCTCAAGTGCTGTCCAGCGATATTTTCATCCCTCAAAAAGTCAGGAAAACATCAATAAAGCGTGGATCGTAAGATGTGAGAAAATAGTAATCTCAATATCTCAATCTTGCTAAACGACAATGAACAGTCAAGGGAGCGCTAAATTCCACAGCAACAGTTTGACATTGTTGACGATGGCGGTAGTGGTGATTATTGTTTTAAGAGGAGGTACAACTGGGTAAGGATTCTCTATTAACATTAATCAGAGGGACGCTTCGAAAAATGAAGGTAACGACCAAAGGAAGACAAGGTTCACGAAGGGCTTGAAAATGTAAGACTCCCTAGGCCTCGTAAACCTAATACCGTCGAGGTCGGAAAAGAACAAGTGTTGACTAACGGATGTCGGATAGGAAAGATAAAAGAGAGGAGCCTCGCACAATTAAGGGGAAACAATGCCAGAACTCAGCTAAGGGACTCGTGGTCGTTAACCCACTCTCCTAATTATTCAGCCCCTTGGGACCCTATTAGTCGCCTCTTACGACAGAGAAGGGATACCTTGGGTGTTATTCTACCGCACCCACCCACAGGGGGACATCGCTATTAGTATCTCTGGAACCGTATAATTGAACTGTATGAATGTTTCATCACGCATAGTGCATTTTTAGAGTAACTGGCAGCTTAAGTTTTAAAGTTACACCTTTCCTGCGGGGTTTTAGAAATTGTTTATGGTGCATTATCTCTAAATGAGGCAAACGGATCTAACGAAACTAACTGCCCTTCTATAAATGCCATAATTAAACAAATAATATATTTTAGTTTAGTTTTTCAGAGTATTTCATTTCTTTGAAGGGGAACGCTTTATCTTACTATTATTTTTATAGTTCGAATTAATGCACACCTACGAAAAATCTTATGCTGATAATTTCTTATTACAGAAACCGATTACTTCAGAGAAAATGAATCTTTTGTATGAAGAAACATTTTTTGGAAATAATGGGCAAAGTAAAACATGTGCCTGCGCAGTTAGGATATTTCATGCCACGACCACATTACAGCATCAAGTTTGAAAGTCCAAAATATGGTAATCGTGTTATCAATAAAGGTAACCAGCTGTGATGTGTAACTCCATTACGCGCAGGAACATATATTAAAGAAGTCGTACAATGGGTCTGCACTGAATTTAATGTTAAAACACTTCTTTATACAGCTTACATCACTTCATACCTTCGCTTCATACTTTAAAAAACATAACGCCCATTACTACCTTCAATTGTATTTGTTTTTCTTAAGTGTTCAGCAGACGGAACTGACGACAAATAGCCGACAGTGTCGACAGCAAAGTCTGACGTAACATATTCTCACCCTGAGTAGCAGAAGGCTACTCAACAATACCATCTAATACAAACCTACAGCTTACAAGTCAAGTCTGTCAGGAACTCTCGCGGTTTGACCACTTCAAATAACAATTGGATCACCACTCTTGTCATCCTTTGATACACCTAAAGAATCACAGTTTCTAGAGAGTACAATAGGGTCGTCAGAATACAATTCCAAGGGATAAACCCTTTGTATTGGACGTAATAACTCGCCCTGACCAGTTCTGAGTTTCACCGTTCTGACGACACCATCCTTACCTGGTATAACTTCAACTATGTATCCTAATGGTCAGTCTATACGCTTGAGATTGTCACACCCAATTCACACAATATCCCCCACAATTACAGTACGGTTGTTCTCTTTTTTTACAATGTAACACCAACTGCCCCAAATATTCACTTCTGAATCTTTTCCTCAAATCCCTTTTCAAAGTTTGTCGGTACTTAAACCTCATATTGAGGCTCTGTGTGACTATCGTACCGAGATCAGGAACACCAATATCCCTTATATCTTGTAGGAATAAAGATGGGGAGAGAGGCACTAGTTCAGAACCTTCTTCCATAATATATAAGTCAGAGGTCGAGAATTCATCAAACTCTCACAGTCACATAATGTAGTCATCATCTCCTCGTAAGTAAGAAATGACCTACCCAACATCCTCTTCAATAAACTTTGAGAAGGCGTATCAAGCGCTCCCACCATCCACCCCACCAAGGTGCACTGGGGGGACTGAAATGTCATTCAATGCGCTTAGTATTGCTGTACTTAGATATATCCTCCCAGTTCAGAATTCGAAGCAAATTAGAAACCCCGGTGAAGTTCGTCCCATTGTCACTGTAGATAGCAGAACATCTTCCTCTGCGAGCCACAAATCTACGGAGTGCTTGCAAGAATGCTTCTGTCGAGACTGAAGATACCAATTCCAGATGGACAGTTCTAAACACCACGCAAGTAAAGAGGCACACCCACATTTTAATTCCACCTTGTAGATATAACGGTCCAGTTAAATCCAGTCTAACAGTTTCGAACACGGAAGCATCCCGTACTCGATTGGATGCAAGTGGAGGTGAAATAAGTTCAAGATGTCTTTCACCGTGACTCTTGCATACGACTCACTTGGACAAAACCGACCTTATAGCTTTCCTACCGTTTAAAATCCAATGGCGTTCCCTGAGGTTTTTAAGCAGCATTTGCAATTCTACGTGTTCTCGTATGTTGTGTTCCGTCGTGATTAACCTCTTCACTACCTCGTGTTGTGATGGAAGCACTGCAGGCTGACGAAAGTCTTCATGGTCATCTCTGTAAGTGATCTTTGTTTTCAGTCTAATTATTCCTTCATGGTCTTGAAACACCCTGAGCGTTCGCATTCTGTCGTCCCCCAAACCAGAAAAGGAGTCCTCTTGAATAAACCGAACAACTATCCTCTTTGCAGTGGCATATTCTTCCACTGTTAATTCCCTTCTCTGATGCAGATCTCTAGGTAAACGGCTATTATACATAAACCTTAGCAACCACCCCAATATGCGGACAATGATTACTTAATTAGAGAAGTATTTAAAATAACAGTCCTCTTGATTCTCCAAACCCAAACAGTTAATTCACAACAGCTGAGGATTTAACCTTTCCCATGTTGATATGATATTCTTTTCGATCATCATTGCGAGCAAACCACTTTCCTGGGGATTCCTTCAACCATGCAGGTCGCTCCCACCAACTACTGTAATTGTTTAGTTTTGCATCCCCTGGAAGTTAAATCTGCAGGGTTAAGTTACCCTGGATCATACTTCCAAGATTCAGAGTAAGTTTTGTTCCTAATTTCATCAACTCGATTTCTGACAAAGACCGTCCATTTGTCTCCGCTGGTCATCCACGCAATTACTATAGTAGAATCGCTTCAGAGAAAAGTCTTCACATGTTTCCATCCTAATCCGTTCAGAACTGACTTCGCAAGCCCTGCTCCAATAGTTGCAGCCATAAGCTCCAAATGAGGCATAAGATATCTTCTTTAAAGGAGAGACTCGTGTCTTGGCCGCCAACAGATTAAGTTGAACATGGTCGCTTGTCTCTACCCTGAGGAAAACTACTGCTGCATATGCCTTTTGACTGGCATCACAAAAGGTGTGTAAAGCGCAATACTCTATGTTCCTCTGTACCCATCAAGGGATGCCAATTTTTTCTAATCGAGGGAGTTCTTCATGCCACAACAGAAATTCTTTCTTGATAGCATCGTCAACATCTGTATCCCAATCAAGTTCCATCTTCCATATTTTCTGCAGAAGCAATTTACGACACAACATAACAGGATAACTAAAACCTATAGGGTCAAACACTTTGTGAGAGATCGATAGGATTGTTCTCTTGGTAACGGTGTCAAAATGGAAATCTCTAATCCAACTCATGTTAACTTTAAGGTCATCAATTTCTCGATTCCACAACAAACACAATACTGCAGAATAAGAGTTATCATCAGCACCCTGACATTTTTGACTTGACAATTCCCAACCCCTAAGCTCGAATTTGGCCATTTCCATAGCTCTGACTGATTCTGACATGAATGCATAGAATTCAGTGTCCACACTAGAAACAACATTTTCAACCAAAAAACTGTGCAATAACTTTTCTTTAAGAGAATGATTTGAATCTTCTTCTCTTAATAAGTGGTGTTCTATTACAGACCTTGAGAGGAAAGGACTACACTTTCCACCAAAAATCACTCTTGCGTGCCGGTGTACTCTAAGTTCTAGTTTTTCATAACAGTTCCACCATATAAAGCAGAGTAAGTTCCTGCCTTCAGGGTGAACACCAAACTGTAAAAATGCTCGTTTAATATCAGCAACCACTCCTATCTTCTTTTCTTTAAATCTTAACAGAACATTTGGGATGAGTTCTATCAGAATTGCATCAGTTCCAAGACATTAATTTAAAGATGAAGAACTGCCTAGTTTTGTCGTAACATCAAAAACAGGTCTGAACCCTGTGGTTGCACTGTTTTCCTTTACAACTGATCTATGCGGTAAGTAGTGACAACATTGAACACGTTCAGATTCAGGCACTTCTTCTATTATTCCCTCAGCCAACAACTTCAGATTATTTCTTCCTCAACAAACCCAGTCTTCTTTCAGCGAGATTCCGATTTGATGGCAAGATGGGATGACCCTCAGTCCAAGTTAGCCGAACTTGATATCGACCTTCTTCAGTATGATGAACACGCTGGAGGAAATATCTTTGGCTGCAATTTCTCGCTCCCTCTTCGTAACTTTCTCTACAGGATCCGAAATGCCTATTACATCCAACCTTCACAAATCAGTAATACTTGTCTCTTTTATAAACATGTAAGTTACAAGCAAGCCTTCATTTTCTTCACTTCTCTTGGTATTGGGAATCATTACCATCAACGTCCAGCCTAACAATGTCTCTACTGCAACTAAACCACACGACAGCAATTCTCTTCTTCCTGTTAGAAGTTTTCCAGCCACGTATGCCCCAGTAAGTATTTCCGTAGGCCAAAAATCTGCCTCATTATCGGTGATATCTATCTTCAATTTCTTCAGCTCGCTCATCCACTCCCCTTCCACAACATGCGAAATGTCTCACTAGATTACTTCTTTGTCTAAAGCTTCAAAATTACACCGAAATTCATTTTGAGGTCCCCTATATGCACCTTGTAAACTTCATGTTCATTCTGTTGTGTTGTCACACCATTAAAAAGAGAATGTGAGATGATTTCCTTTCTCAGTGAAACGTAACCCATCTTTAAACCCGCCTTTCGAAAAATGTATGGCACCTGGGAGCCCGTATCCACTAAATCACGAACACATTCAGTCTCTCTATCAGATCTTATATTTTCACGAAGGGTTTGTAACAACTCCTTAGGCAAAATGGAGACATTTTCCAACAGGACTTCATGAGTTGCATTTTCTTTACCGTTGCTAACTTCTTTGGGGACAGCATGTTGTTTTTCTAACAACTGTCTGCACATTAAAACAACATGCTTCCCACCACAAATTGTACATTTTATGTTTTTCGCCTTAAAATTATTTACCATATGTCCTGACGTCAGATACAGGTAACAACACCCCTTTTCCCTTAACAGTTTCTGTTTACTTTCCATCGACATTTTTCTAGCGGAGAACCAATTTGCACTGGTGTGATGACCCTCACAAAACACACATTTGTCATCCTTACGTTGATTTGATATTAATAGCCCCATAGCTGTAGGAATGTTGTCTACTGAATCCTTCCCCTTGTGCTTCGGTTTTTCTTTTGTTCCTTCACACTTTAAGTCAAACCCAGATGTAGCAAGGTTTATTCTCTGTTCGCCCTTCACCTCTGACTACAGAAATTCCATTAACGCTTCCGGACGGTCTTTCGCATTTTTAGCAGAGGAAAATGGAATACTGCGTTGCCAAATTCTTAATAAGTCTTCGGGGAGGCACGATTCAACAAGAGGAAATAACATAGAGGCACACTTGCCCGTTGTGACACCAAGTGATTCTAATGATCTCATCTTTGTTTCCAACTGATCATAAAGTTGGACAATGCAATTCTGGATTTGGATTGTGAGGCCTTGCGTAAAATTAACCTCAACAGCTCTCGTACATAAACCTCCACAAGAAGATCATCTTGGCCAAATTATGATTTTAGGCTTTCAATTCGTTTGTTGTAATTTATCCGTGTTGGGGTGAAACTCTCAACTACCTGCCTAGCACTTGATCCTTTTACTGTTGCTTATATTAAATATTAAAATTTATCCTCCACAGCTATTCCAGGATCTTCATCTATTTTTGAGAACTGACTCGAGAATGGAGTGCGGAATTCTAACTTAGGCAACTTGAATGTCATGGTTTGTTGGTTGCTAGACCTACTACCATCACCACCCGTTTCATATTCGGTTTGTTGAACCTGTATTTCCAAAATATGCTACTTAAGGTCCCTATTCGTTCTCTGATTCTAATCTGTCCTTTCTATTTCCTTGTCAATATCAGCCTCTACATCATCTAATAACAAATCGAGCACTTTCCAATCCAGTTCGTTCAAAAGCGCTGTCTTACATTCTAACAAGGTGGATAATGATCGAAGTTCCCTAATATCAACCTTTTAATCTTCAGTCAAATCACTAGCCTGTTTAGCAATTTTCATAAACGAATTCCTTGTCGCTCTCCTTTGCTTCAGTAATTTATCGAGGCTTTTGCGCTCCATATTCCACGTGGGTACAATGATTCCTCCTTCTTCAAGTCGTAAATATCCTGTTGCGGTCGCCACTAAATGAATCGTTTATTGCAGAAACAGCACTTCTCCACTTTTTGACACTATATGAGTTATTAATACTGCCATGCTTAATGTACGAAGGGCTACCATTTTGTGCAGAAAAAAACACTTCTACCATATATCTCTGCCTGTCAATCGCGAATGAAAGTTTCCGTTTTGTGCAGAAAGAACACTTGTCCTGGAGAGGTGTTGTTTCTACTTCAAATCAGCCCGCTTCACAAAGTAGTACTGGTGGAAGACATTCTTCAAGAAGTCAGTTCTTTCGCTTGAGTCGCTAGGAAGAGGTGTGAAAAGAGATGCAAAAGTCGCGTTTCATATAAATCCATTTATGGAGTTTTAGTATGAGGCAAATCATGTCTTAGGAAAATACTGTATTGATGGAATGTGCGTTCATACTTTCAAGTTGCTTATTTATGCAATCCGTCTCCCTGTGTTACCAACTAGACTTGCTTATCCACAAGGTTGTATTCCATTAAATGAAAATAAATTAGCAGACATAAAGAAGTTGGAATATTACATACCAGAAGAACACCATGAGTTTTTTTTACTGTTTGCATGGACAACATCAGAGCAATAGAAGTGAGAAGCATTGTTCAAAGATAAGAGACTTGCATGTTACTTGTATTATATTGTGTTGTTTTGTTTTATATATATTTTGAAATTTGGAAAGGGACATAAAAGGATTATTCTTCTGTTTTTCTATACAATGTGGTCTAATCATAACATGTGCAAATAAGTAAGTCTTACAAATAACTATTAAATAATGGGTTTATGTATTTCCTCAGTACAAATACCTTTTGAAATTGAAACGACCTTAAAATCAATGTTACACTTCCTTATATTCTCATTAATGGCGTTTGTTGCAGAAACAGCACGTCTCCACCATTTTCAACAAAGTCTGTAAAGGAACGTATTGGACTAATTCATACAAACAACCTATCTGTCATAGTCAATTCAACAGTAGAATAAGCGTAATAAATATCGGAAAGATAGAAATGACATTACACACTACAGACAGTTTTTCCTGTTTTCTGAACAATTTGGTACGTTGGAGAAGTGTCGTTTCTGAAACAAACGATTTAAATGTTGTGTAATGCCATCACACGCAGGAACATATTTTGAGGAAGACTTACAATGGGTCTGCACTGAATTTAATGATAAAACACTTCTTTATACAGCTTACATCACTTAATACCTTCGCTTCATACTTTACAAAACATAGCGGCCATTACTACCTTCAATTGCTTTTGTTTTTCTTAACTGTCCAGCAGATGGAGGTGCCGACAAATGGCCGACAGTGTCGACAGCAAAGTCTGACGTAACTAGCAGATTTATATAGAGCAATGTATGAACTTGCATAAATAACAATAAATTTTTCAATGTTTGATCTAGAACATCGGTTATCACCTCCTTAACACTTACGTGAAACCTATTCCACTTAGAGGTTTTGATATCGCTGAAAGTACCACTAATATCTAGTTTGCATGTGCGATATTTGCTGTAAATAGAAAATTTTGTCCGTAGGTTAAGAGAATGTTTCTGTGTTTGAATAGGCAGATGATAAGAGTTACATTTCACAAAGTGATCATCGTCAGAGTTCACAAAAGTATGGTGCGTTCTTCATCAGTGGTTTCATATCTGATCGTTCTGAATCATTTACCACACCGACAGAGTTCATTTAATTCAGGCCTAACCAAACAGCGCTCATTGAGCGCGACGAGCGTGGCGACGACGTGGCATCGAATGGAGAAGAAGGAAGGTAGGTCAGCGGTCTAGTCGCGCAGCAGCAGCAAAGTCACCTGGCCAGTCTGTCAACCATCCTGTTTTTGAAGATGTTTCAATATGTATTTATCAGACCTCTCCATTTTGGCTGAGCTGAAGTTGATAGATCTGTAGTGCATCACCCCAGCTCAAACAAATATTTACGCAATCCCAAAATATCTACGATTTGCATCAAATTCATCCTCAACTGCGAAATTCTCAACTGCACAGAGAAGGTGCTAAATTTCGAGCTATGTATACAAATTATGTTTCTGGTTTCCTATTAAGAAATTGGCCAAATCCCGGCAACCTTCGCAAGTCTGTACGGTTGACTACATTGCGAACCCTTGTTCTAAACATAGAACGCATTGCATACTTGCGTGCAGAAAATCTGGCACATGCCCGTAGATCGGAATTGCGTTTTTCCTCCCGCAAGTTTTTCGCGTTTACCTACGTAACACCTAACTTCACACAGCCCTTACTGATTCTCACTATGGATGGCTTCAAGTACATCCACAGAAACAAGTATGAACTAATTAACAATGTTATGCTCGGTCTAAACGAAGAATAGATCAGAAAGACCCCCTTCCCAACTCTCCCTTTAAAGATCTGCTATTAATGAAGAGGGGGCTAGTGTAATGTAAGATAATTAGAGACTTAATACCCAGAGGGAGGGGTGAATGTTACCCTCCACTCATCTCCTAGAGAGGCAAGTTACAGTAACTCCTCAAACATATTGCTAGAAGCACGCAAGGGGGCAAAAGAAGTTGACACTGAAGAAGTCGGGGCTCTTTAGCATTTCATTACCAACGATCATCCTAAATGTAAACCACACCAACGTAAATCACCGTTCCTATATGGGCGACAGTTTTCCCTCGCAAGTGTACATTCCAAACGTAAATACGATAACATACATCCCATCTCAGGTCACAGTGGTTTATATTTTGCTGAAAAGATTGAATACACGTATCTGTATGCAAAATATCACTACAAAATGCATAATATTATTTTTGTCATCATGTGATGACTTTGCATCATCAGTCCACTTTCACCACAACAAACCTTCCGCTTACCCTGCTGTCTCTACTGTAGACATACACATTCATGTCTCTCACGCACTTTCACCAAATCTCGTAGTGGTGGGGAACAATTGGAGAGCATGTCTTGGCCACCGCTGATTTGTATGGAGTGAACTATTGTGTTTTATGTACCCGTTGGTCTAGAGGTAGCGTGGCAGCCTGTCACCCGGAGGCCCAAGTTCGATTCCTAGCCAGTTCAAGGACTTTTACCTGGATATGAGCGCCAGGTTGGAGTCCACTCTGCCTACCTGATTATCTAATGTAATATTATTACAAATTGAGGAAGTATGTGGCAGTGAGATAACAGCCCGGGTCTAGAAAGCCAAGAATAACGCTCGAGAGGATTCCTCGCATGCATCACGCGTCACCTCGTAATCGCAAGGTCTTCCCTTAGTAGGCCCAACCCCATCTGGGGTTGTTGATTCGCACTGACTAGTTCTGCATCGCTGTTCGTAGCACAAGTCAATTTTACTTAGTGTTTTTCTGACCTCTGACGATGAACACATTGCGAAATGCAATATAAAATCTATCCCCTACAGAATATTTACATACTGAGAGGTACAGCATTTCTTGCCATCTACAGGCCAATTTTCTATCACTCTCCTGCGAACAAGGTTAGGGATTAACATCTAATATTGTACATGCCACCGAAACACTGCGTTGTCTTTCTCAACTACTTATTCATACACCAGTAAAATAAAATTGTCTGTATCTGTATTACATCTACTTATTGTTAGTACTTCTTGGGTAAAAAACTTGAAAAGAACAGACCCTATACCCCTCACCATACCCACAACTCAACATTCCTACCCATTTTCTTTGCCACATTCCTCTGTCACTAGCTCTTCTACAATACTCCCAAATCTCCAGGCGAGAGAGAGGGCGATCCCATTTAGGTGTCCCACCACAACCCCTCAGGTTTGATAATGAAATATTTCTCTTGAACAGGGTATACGTTGCGTTGTGCAAAATGTACTTTCTTGGCTTCGATGTGGAATGAGTTTTTCATTAGATGCCTGATACAGGATATTTGGTATGTGCATTCAAAGTATGTTGGCACCACAGGAGGACAAAAGCATGTTACTTCTGTGCAATAAGATATCCGCGGAATATCTCTAACGATGATTGGTTGTATTAGGAGATGACAGACAGGAAGAAGACACCATAGTTCAAGCCAAATAAAATTTTACATAAATAATGTAATTTATTTAACGGCCCCTATATATTGATAAAAATACAGTATTTCGAAAAATGACATGGGCCTGAAGTTTTGACTCACAAGAGTTATTTTATATCTGCCGTTAAATCTATTGACACGAGGCCAGAGTATACGAATATATATAACTCAGTCTCAACCAAACCACCCAACTTGGGCGCGAGAAGGTACGCTCAATTATCTGAACCATGAAGCTTAACAGGACAATAGAACATGACCCAATGTTTCTCTTCTGTGGTTACCCATATTCAACAGCATTCTCCAGGAGAAATAGTTTTACAGAACTGTTTGTCACAGGCTAAGAGTGGTCCTAGCTTTAGACTAACAACCTGCTCAGGCAATTACTGATGCAGAAGGCTAGGAAACTTGTGTGCAAGCCATGAATTTGACTATTTAAGCATTTAACTAAATACAATTTCTATGTCCTCATTTTGCATTATTTCTACTCTTAGTCAACATCACAATGGTTCACTTCTTTTAGCATATGTACGTTGAATTCTCGACCTGAAGGTCCACTGTAATGGCATACGAGAACTGAATCGGTTAAATGTGAAGGAGACGATGTGTGAGTGTCGGCAGCGTAGTGGTTCGAATCCAGCATAGGGCAAATTTGCTGAACAACAGAGGTGCTCCATTTTAGCGGGGATAGAATAATAATCAATATATTTTTGCTATTGGTTTTAAGGGGTGCGCTCTGTTTTGGCGTCCTTCCCCTAAGGATAGGTGGGGGAAGGATTGGGAAGGAAATAGGCCTTTGTCTTTTATTAAGGCATCGTCCCGGCATTCGCCTGGTGGTGAAAATGGGAAATCGACGAAATCCGTATGCAGGACGGTCAGCATGGGATTCGAATCCACAACCTACCGAATCCAAGGCACACAAATATTAATCCACACCTACCAGGTCACAACACAGCACTTATTCATTCCCTCACGATGAATTCCTATTAAGAGCACATTCAGTTGTTACTAATTTGTGGACAAAGTACGGTCGAATTAAAATTGTATTTTTTATAGTTGATTTACGTCCCACCGACACAGATAGGTCTTATGGCGACGATGGGACAGGAAGGGGCTAGGAATGGGTAGTAATCGTCCGTGGCCTTAATTAAGGTACAGCCCCAGTATTTGCCTGATGTGAAAATGGGAAACCACGGAAAACCATCTTTAGGGCTGCCGAAAGTGGGGTTCGAACCCACTATCTCCCGAATACTGGATACTGGCCACACTTAAGTGACTGCAGCTATCGAGCTTGGTTAATTAAAATGAATGCCACGTGCTCCGTAATGGTAAAAGGTTATATGAACAATGTAAAGTGATCAACATTTCGAACACTTGTTGCTCTGAATATGCATGGTACTCTACTTCTTACCTACAGACCATCACGTCGTAGTCCAACCTGGTTACGTAACATCGGATAAAAACGATCTTTTTCGGTACCAAATAGAAATTCACTATTTGGAAAAGGATGACATGCGGCCATATTACAGTCACTGTAAACGGCGTATATCGGAAGAAGCAAGTGTATCAGCCTGTGCTTCGAACATTCTACCATACAGCAATGATTCGTGCTTTAGCCACCTTAGCTACCACGAGCCTCGGTACATCACTGGCACGTTGTAGTCCTCATAGACATTCCCTGTCCGAATGTATGATAGTATTATTCGCAGCTGTGATCGTTTTCCACATTCATTATAGTGTAAGTAATCGAAACAACACTACCGTTAATGATTTCTACCGCATTCGCGAGCATTATAATAAACGGAATGGTTGTACTAAAGCCAGAAAGAAGCAAATACTGATGTGTTTCGGATGACTATGATATACGCGTTAGTTGGGTTACCTACCTCCGAAAAAAATAAGGCGCTGGTGAACCACCCAGTATCTTGTTCGCCTGCCGGTCTTCAAATCCTGCCTGAGGTCTTTCTTACATTCTTGGAACTACCTCAACTGTGTTAGCTTTAGTTTTATTAAATTCTAAAAGTTCTTAGTCAGTCGTACATTAATCGTGCGGAAGATGTATCCATAGAAATGTATTCTTTCTCCTTTCTTTCTTTCTTTCTTTCTTTCTTTCTTTCTTTATTTATTTATTTATTTCTTAATCTGTTTACCCTCCAGGGTTGGTTTTTCCCTCAGACTCAGCGAGGGACCCCACCTCTACCGCCTCAAGGGAAGTGTCCTGGAGCTTCAGACTCTGGGTCGGGGGACACAACTGGGGAGGATGACCAGTACCTCGCCCAGGAGGCCTCACTTGCTATGCTGAATAGGGGCCTTGCGGGGGGATGGGAAGATTGGAAGGGATGGACAAGGAAGAGGGAAGGAAGCGGCCGTGGCCCTAAGCTAGGTACCATCCCGGCATTTGCCTGGAGGAGAAGTGGGAACCACGGAAAACCACTTCCAGGATGGCTGAGGAGTGAATCGAACCCACCTCTACTCAGTTGACTTCCCGAGGCTGAGTGGACCCCGTTCCAGCCCTAGTACCACTTTTGAAATTTCGTGGCAGAGCCAGGAATCGACCCCGGGATTTTGGGGGTGGCAGCTAATCACACGAGCCACTACACCACAGAGGTGGACCTTTCTCTTTTCTTTTTTTATATAAGTTCCTTTACGACGCACCGACACAGATAGGTCTTTTGGCGACGATGGGATAGGAAAGGGCTAGGAGTGGGAAAGAAGCAAGCATGGTTTTGATTGAGGTACAGCCGCAGTATTTGCCTGGTGTGAAAATGGGAAATCACAGAAAGGCATCTTTATGACTGCCAATAGTGGAATTCTCACAGAGAAATGTACTCCTTTTATTGGTGATGTCATTATTATTATTATTATTATTATTATTATTATTATTATTATTATTATTATTATTATTATTATTATTATTATTATTTACAAACATTACTTAAATATATACAAGAAGTGCCTCATCCTGCATTCGATTGCTCGAGTGTCGACTGTTATTCCTCCTAGGCTCTTCTCTATAATGTTTTCCCTTCGGTCTCTCTTGATCAACTCCTGTTCTTTTGATACTCTGACATTACTACTGTAGTTTCTGATCGCTATGGAGTCTTTCACTTTGTCCTCTGTCACTTTCTGTTACCGATATCTTTATCCTTCGTATTGTCGGACCTGTTCACTTTTCTCTAACAATTATTCCTAAAAGACTTCCATAAATCAGTTGCCTTTATTCTTAAAATATCCATCGAAACAACCTGATGTAGATTTCTTTAATAATGAATTGCAATAAGTAATGAATTTCACTACTTGGCTAATTAGTACACTATTTTAGCGACATGAACTGAAACTGTAATACGGCAGGTTCAGGATTCTTTTGAAAATTGTATTTTCTCAATGCAAAGTAGTCATCTCTGTACAGGCCACGAAGATCCATGGGGGAGAGGAAAATATGAGCTTACACTGCCCCAGAGGTCAGAACTTAGCGAGATAGTTTGGATAGCACTTTTCACATTTTACCCCCAGAACTAAACCTAGTACTCAAGGCCGCTTCAGAAGTGGGAGACCCATTTACAAAGTGTTTCCTCCTTCTGGAGACTGAATGTCAGGTAGGGAGTACAAAACTTAAACAGGGCCGTGATTTTATACCGCAGTGTGTGAGTTCGAAGGAGTATTAGTCAACACAAAGTCAAACTGAATCTATACAGTTGCGACCAACATGTTCTGTAAGGAGGAAGTGAGCCCTCGAAGTACTGTAAGTTAAATTTACATCATTCTCATTCCAGACAGATTTATTTGTACGTGCGTGCAATCTGGATGACTCAAGATAACTTATTCATAAGTTGGAAGTAACAGATATGAATGACTGATGATACAAATAGATGGGGGGAAATGGAGGGAGTGTACTCGTAATGACGATATTAAGGATAAGTTTGTGTATAAATCAGCTTAGGTGATATGGTCGTGTGCGGCGAATGGAGCAGGATAGGTAAGCATCGTTAAGATAAGCAGAGGGAGACCAAGACGGCGATGGGTAGTTTCGGGTTTGAATGATTTTGTTCAAATAGAGGAGGCCTCAGAACTAGTTGCAAATAGAAGATTTGGGAGGCGCTTACTTAATTGACAGAAGCTTTCAAACTGAACGATGGAAGGTGCAACTGTTTACAATGAACTTGTACGCATATGTATGGGCATGAACCAAGCTTACCTTCACCACGCCGTCAATCTTATCTTATCTTATCTTATCTTACTACATTATGTAAAAATGGATGTATGTGTGTAAATGACACATCTCCTCCTAAACCACTCGAGCAATTTCAACCAAACTTGGTACACTTATGATTTACCAACCGGAGACGAGCACTGTGGGGGTAAGCCATCCGTAGCTCCCTTAGGAGTGGGGGTCAGGGGGGCATGGTATAAAAAAATTGAAAAAGGTGTCGAATCCACAGTTTTCGGGGTCACTGAGATAAATAGTGACATTCCCGATTTTTTAAAGTCAAAGTTCAGCTCCCTTTTGGGTAGGGGGCGAGGGGGGAGTGATATATAAAATTAAACGAAAATAGTGTCGAATACATAGTTTTCGGGGTCGCCGAGGTTGAATTGCACACTCCGAATTTTTAGTATCAGGAGACAAACCACGTGGGGGTACGACAGCCCAGGAACCCTTACGGGTGAGGGGAGCGAGGGGGTCAGATGTAAAAATTAACGAAAATAGTGTCGAATCCATACTTTTCGGGGTCGCTGAGATGAATAGTGACACTCCGGATTTTTTTAAAGCCCATGTACAGCCCCCTCTGGGGTGGGGGGCGAGGGGGGAGTGATATATAAAATTAAACGAAAATAGTGTCGAATACATAGTTTTCGGCGTCGCCGAGGTTGAATTGTACACTCCGAATTTTTAGTATCAGGAGACAAACCACGTGGGGGTACGACAGCCCAGGAACCCTTACGGGTGAGGGGAGCGAGGGGGTCAGATGTAAAAATTAACGAAAATAGTGTCGAATCCATACTTTTCGGGGTCGCTGAGATGAATAGTGACACTCCGGATTTTGTTAAGTCCATGTTCAGCCCCCTTTGGGGTGGGGGCGAGGGGGGAATGATATATAAAATTAAACGAAAATAGTGTCGAATACATAGTTTTCGGAGTCGCCGAGGTGAATTGTACACTGCGGATTTTTAGTATCACGAGACAAACCACGAGGGGGTAATACACCCCAGGAACCCTTAGGGTCAGGCGGGGCGAGGAGGCTGAAATATAAAATTCATCGAAAGTAGTGTCGAATCCATACTTTTCGGGGTCGCTGAGATGAATAGTGACACTCTGGAATTTTTTAAAGTCTCAGATCAGCCCCTTCTTGGTTGGGGACTTGATGGGAGAGTGATACATAAAAATAATCTAAAATAATTTTGAATCCATAGTTGTCGGCGTCGCTGAGATGAATATTGAGAAACCGAATATTTTACAACTCCAAGTTCATCCCCCTTTGGGGAAATAGTGTCGAAGACATAGTATTCGGGGTCGCCGGGGAGAACTGTATACTTCGAATTTTTAGCATCAGGAGACAAACCACGTGGGTGTAGGACACCCCCAGGAACTCTTAGGGGCGGGGGACGAAGGGGCTGAGATATAAAAATAATCGAAAGTAGTGTCGAATCCATACTTTTCGGGGTCGCTGAGATGAATAATGATACTCCGGAATTTTTTTAAGTTCAGTCCCCTTCGTGATGGGGGGACGATGGGAGAGTGGTATATAAAAATAATCAAAAATAGTGTCGACTCCATAGTTGTCGGGGTCGCTGAGATGAAAAGTGAGACTCCGGATATTTTATAAGTCCAAGTTCATCCCCCTTTGTGGTGGGGGCGAGGGGATTGAACTTAAAAATAATCGAAAATAATGTCGCTGAGATGAATACTAAATATAATCTGTATTAATGAATTGAAGTCAGTTTGGAGCGATCTATATATACTGTACTACATGTATATAAATTAAGGCATTAAAATGAAAACAGACGTAATTTAATGAGACCATTCTAGGCATCTTAGAAACTTAAAACTTGGTACCAGACAAGTTGATGGCTTCGGAATCCCTAGAAAAATCTAAAATTCTCATAATTCTCGGAGGGGGACACGCTGGGAATTTCAAATTTGCTTAAGAACACAGTCGGTGATATTTATCCAGAACGATAACTTATAGGTTTCATGGGCTTAAAAGTTTCCTGAGTCCTTATTTTTAACCCCCTCCTCCATATGAAGATGGCGGCACAATCTCCCAGACAAGTTAGAAAATTGAATTTTGGCAAAATTATAGCTTTTTTGTACGTTAAATTTGGCTGTATTTCTGGATTTACCTAAATTTTCCGCTTTGTACACGTGTAATTGATTGTTTGATTCACTTACAGGAAAGACGGGATCATCAAATTCTACACGAATATTGGCCCACCCAGTAGCCGTATGTGAGCCAAATTCTATGTTTGAAGCTGTATGAAAAGTAATTCACTGTGTGAAAATCTTACACAAATTTCACCCTATTCAACGTTTCTGCTCAATCATACCTTTAAATAGATGAGATACGAGGAAATATGAGGCCAGAGGTGTCTTACCGTACAATCCGCTTTTCGATATCATGCATCGTTTAGCAGCAGATATTCTGTAAATGTAGGTGAACATGCATACACTTCCGTATGTCGATCTACGTTTATTCATTGAAGTCGATTTGTAGCGATCTAGAAGAGGGTGTGTCTGACATTGTAATTAATACTTTACAAATCAATAGTGAATGTCAGCTGGAGGGCGTCTGCTGTTGTAATCAGTACTCCCCACATCGACTTTAACTGGCAGTAGGAATGGGAGCCTCCTCCAACGCCTGTGTACAATTGTAATGTATAATTCCCTTCTCGATTTGACTAGCAGACAGCAAGGGAGCGTGCATTTTTCAAAACTCTTTTAGCTGATTTTCTTTATCGTTAGGAATAGGTGCCGCCTTGCAAGGGTGCCACCGATTATAAAAACATTTACCCATCAAAATGTGACTGATGTTACGCATAGTGAATTGCGGTGGACAAGTGGACCTGTCATTATCATCACAACTGCTCAACTCGCACTTTACATTGGAAACAACGTCTGCGTACCTTCCTATGCTGTTTCTCGGATAACGTCAAGAGACATGCAGTTTAAAAAAATTTATTCACTTCATGTACAGTAATTTACTTCGATATCCGTATACAATGTAGAATACCGTAGCGAAGCACGGGTACCTTTGCTAGTGATAAAATAATTCATATATGTCCATGATATGATTTCGTCCACCTCAGTAGTGTAACGGTAGATGCTATGAACTGCCATCACGGAGGCTCGGGCTCCATTCATAGTACCGTCAGTAATTTATCACAGGCGGGAGGGCTGGTATGCGGTTAAAAAGGTGCATGCAGTTCACCTGCAGTGGAAGTGTGGCTGGAATAGTTGCACCAGTTCAGGACGAGGACACGAATTTACATGGAGATGTTGGACTTGATGAACGAACATTTATTAATTCCTTCGTATTAAAACTAATACTTTGAGTCGATTTTTCTTGATCGTTGCCCGACCTAGCATTGAACTCTGGATCAAGTTGAAATCCACAGTGGCTGTGAGTTGAGCAGTGATGTTCGCGTGCTCCTGGCTATTAATTAGCTGAAGCCTCCCGTTTCAGTCAGGACTGGCTTTAGAATAGGAGCCCGCTTCTAATTACGGACCTTCCTTCCTTTCTCGGCCAATAATTTAAGCCTCTAAACACTTCGCTCTCCCACAGAAATCCTCAAGACAGCTCTTACAAGAACGCATCGCAGACGTATGCGTTGTGCTTAATCCAAAGAATTTATGTTCATACAAGTAATGATCACAGCATGATTTTACCTAATTGCAACTTTGTCCAATTTTATTCTTTTGACTTGATTTGGCCAGCTCCTTGATTGAAGGTCAAAGTCGCAACCCTCATTTCGCAGGGTTCCGAGATCGAGTCGTAGATACTCATTCGTATATACAAAACACACCTCACTACCAACCACATCATACACAACTCCACTTTGAGTTTGAGCCAGGAAGGGCATCGGTTCGTGAAACAGGGCCGAGCCCGAACCGCGGTTCGCACCCGACATCCCACTACAGTAGAGGGAAAAGTCGTAAAAGAAGAATACTACCTGTTTCACTTTACATCAAGCTATAGGCTAAATCATTACAATTAAAGACTAAGACTGAGTAATTAAACTGCAGAGAGCTGGTTTTCTGAGCTGTGGGTTCGATCCCGGCTCAGTCCGGTGGTATTTGAAGATGCTCCAATACTCCACCCTCGTGTTTGTAGATTCACAGGCACAGAACAAACTTTCTGCTCAGGTCGTCTCGGAAAAACTGAAAAGGAAGTTTGCGTGAGCATCTCTTCGTGTCCCTTCGTTGCTGGCTAACATTCAGACCCATACAGAGCTACTGAACAGGTAACTGTGCGGTAAGTCTTTGACTTTAGGCTCAGCCGTATCTTCTATTCGTAGACTCTATCCGTGACCACTTCAAGCGTGTTCAGTTATAAAATCAATACGCTGTACTTTATTCTTATTAATATGCGTGCTGCAATTTGTTAAGTAGTGCATTGCCCTGATTTTATTGATAGTGATCTTAGAAGTCAATGCGCACGAAGTACTCTTTATACCTAAAATAAAATAATACTACTGACACATTTTAAGAAATTAAGGTTTATTCCTGTCCTATTGAGGCAATTTTAAGTATTTTTTACTACAAAAATCACCTTCTAATACCTCATAGTTCAAGAGTTCGAGTTCTGTGAAACATACATTTTAGTGTATTATAGATAGATAAGTAGATAGATAGATCATGATTTCCACCTGTTTGCTAATTCTTGATGGATGCATGTATCTTTCGGCAGAGGCCAGAGAGAAATGCAGCTTCCATCGAAGTCTCAATCTCATATATGGCTATGACTGTATGGCAGCTGCTGAGGTTTCGAGAGGCGGACCCGGTAGTATAGAAGAAGGTGGAGGAGAGTGCATGTGTTGTCAGTAGAGAAGCAGTAACAGCAGAATGGGTCAGTCAGGAGAGCTCAGTGACTTCGAACATGAACTAGTCATTGCATGTCACCTGAATAACAAATCCATCCGGGACAATTCAAACCTTATAAAGCTGCCTAAGTCGACTGTTGTGATGCGATTGTGAAGTGGAAACACGAAGGAACAACCGCAGCTAAACCAAAACCAGGGAGACCTCATTTAATGATGGAATGGCGGACAGGGGCCGTTGAGCATTGCAAATGGAGGTTGTAAAATGTCGCAAAAATCAACGGAAGAAATCACGCGTGAGTTCCAAAGTGCTACCAGCAGTCCAGCCAGCACAATGGCTGCGCGTCGGGAGTGGAAAAGAATGGATTACAATGGTCGAGCTATTGCTCATAAACCAAACATTCTTGTAGTCAATGCTAAGCGATGCTTTATGTTGTATAAAGGGCGACGCCACTGGTCAGTGGATGACTAGAAACGAGTGATTTGGAGTGATGAATCACGCTGTATCCTGTGGCAATGCGATGGAAGGGTTTGGGTTTGGAGAATGCCTGGAGAATGTTACCTGCAATCATGTGCAGCACCAAAAGTGAAGAACGAAGGAGGTGGTGTTATGTTATGTGGGTGTTTTACGTGGTTACGGTGTGGTACCCTTATTGCGCGTAAGAAAACTCTAAGTGCGGAAGGATACGAACACATTTTAAACTATTGTGTACTGCGTACAGCAGAGGTCCAACGATTGTTTGTATTAGCATGAAAATGCACCCTGTCATAAAGCTGCACCTGTGAGACAATGGTTTGTAAACAATAACATTCCTGAAATGAGCTGGACTGCCCAGCGTCCCGACCTGGAACCAATGGAACACATATGGGATGATTTAATCGTCAACTCTGCTCCAAACCCCAGCGTCCACTATCACACCGCCTCTGGTTTCGGCTCTTGAGAAAGAATGGGCTGCCATTGCTCCGCAGACATTCAGACCTCACTGAAAGTGTCCCCTGCAGAGTTAAAGCCATCGTAAAGGTGAAGGCTGGACCCACCCCATATTAATGTACAATAATAAGGAACAGATAGTATAGTCATAAACAAGATAAAAGGAATAATTGATATGTGTAATGCAACAAATAAGTTTGGATTTAGGACGGACCAAGGAAAAAAAGAAACAAATCCCTCCTTACGTTCGTTAATGAATCGAAATCTAGATAAGAACAGGTGAGCCTACCTCACTTTCACTGATTTAGAAAATCTTTTCGACAGTGTGAACTACGAGCTCTTTTTGTACTGGAAAGATAGAAGAGCAAGTTTTCAGCGAAGAAAGAATTAAATATACCGAAAATATCATTGGACAAATCTTCATTACAAGTATGTTCTAAGGTGAGGCGGCAAGAATGAAAAGCAGACGTCGACCTAGGAATGTACTGTACATGGAAAAGGAGAAGAGGAGAACTGAAAGTTATACGAAGAGGAAAGGAGCACCAGAAGAGTGGTTGTGCCGACAACCCATAACCTTTAGAACTTAAATGAATCAATTGATATAATAATATAAAAGTAATAATAATAATAATAATAATAATAATAATAATAATAATAATAATAATAATAATAATTGTACCGGGCGGTACACCTCCACGCCGCTAATTTAAAAGTTGCGCCTGTTGAAACTCCTCTGCTGGAGGAAGTCTGAACTTTATTGACGGTATTAAGTTTGAAGTTTCTCAGAAGATGTCACTACCTGTAAATTTTGGAGTTTTAGAACTGTGTCATTTTCGACGTATTTTTGTTTTGCTTGTAGTAAGAAGTGTGAACTTTCTCTTCTAGAGGACACTACTGAAGATCAACAATAGTGCACCCTAGTGCGGAGTGAAAGAACTGTTTTTTGGAGAAATTTTTATTTCAAAAGTTTGTTTCTTGTTAAATTTCTTTCTGTTATTGTTTAAGTTGGCTGTATACCCCTCTCTTTCCCCTTGTTTTGTATTTACCCAATCCCGAATTTCCTTTATTAATTGCTGACCAATCCGAGGTATCTTCCCCCAACTTGAATATGTTGCTGTATCCTACCCAATAAAGACTTTGTGGGAGGGTGTTTTCATTCCCCTAACGCCTCGAACCTTCCGCGAGAGGATATAAACTGCTGATTTTAGGGTCTCCGGGCCACTTCTGTTCCATCTTTCAGTGTGTAAAGTACATAGCAGGGGGCGGGTAGCGCCTCTTTCTCCGGCAGCGGTCAACAACCAGGTAATGGCCGATTAATTAATTCTTTTCTTGCTTGCTTAGCAGTTTAACTCTCGGGGCGGGTCCGAAGTTTTTCCATTATGTAACCTTCCTTAAAAATGTAAAGAAACTGGTATCTATTCTATCTTTTAAACTACGTATTGGGATAGAGAGTGCTTAACCCTCTCGAGCTCCCACTCATATTTGTTTGAGGTGAACTTATTTTCTCACCCTATTCTTCCTTAACATTATGTAAATTTGTTTCTTTTCTAAAGTCACCTCCGTAGTATGGGATTAGCCCTTGCATCAGTGGCCTAAGAGCCAAATTAGGTTTTAAAAACAAAGTGTATTAGGAGTGCAGATCGCCTCCTCTCAAATTGTTATTTTGGAGGTCATGTAATCAACCTTCTTTTCATTTAATAGACCTCAGTAGGTTGGGTATTTTACCCCTGTGTCTATGTCCAGTGAGGACAACTCGAAGGTGGAGTTTGGTGTGGCCTTTGAGAGGCTTAAAGTTGAGAGCGAGTGGCTCTTTTTGAAAATTGAGTGTTGTATGCCTCGTGGAGGCTTTTCAGTGTAATTTGGAGCAAGGGCTCCTAGGCATGAATGGGGGTTTCTGCCCCTCTGTTGAAACTTGTGTTTGGGGTAAAACTGAGCTGATTGCCCAAGCATTGTGAAGTCAGGGCGCGAAGCCCAAATCCTGTAAATATGGTAACTACCCTTTTGACTTGCTACTTTGTACCTGCCATGCTTGTTATTTCCTTATTTTGAAAAGAAAATATAACCTTGTTAAATTTTAAATTAATTTTACTTTCGTAGCTTGAGACCCGTTCACACCCGCACCTTCTTTCACCTCTACCTACCGCTAAAACACGGTAACAATAATAATAATAATAATAATAACAAGAAGAAGAAGAATTGCTTTACTTCCGACTAACTACTTGTACTGTTTTCGGAGACGCCGAGGTGCCGTAAATTAGTCCCGCAGGAGTTCTTTTACGTAGTAGTGGATCTACCAACACGAGGCTGACGTATTTAAGAACCGTCAAACACCACCGGACTGAGCCAGGATCTAACCTGCCAAGTTGGGGTCAGAAGGCCAGCGCCTCAACCGTCTGAGCCACTCAGCCCGGCAGGTTTGCAATTTACATCGCACCGACACAGATAGGTCTTACGGCGACGATGGGATAGGAAAGGGCTAGGAAGTAAGAGACCGCGACTTTAATTAAGGCCTGATGTGAAAATGAGAAACCAAAGAAAAACATCTTCAGTGTTGCCGACATTGGGGTTCGAACTTACTATCTCCCGAATGATTGATACACGCATGAAAATTGTATTCATGTATTAATGGCCTATAGTTTCAATACGTTTATATATATATATTCGTGGGACTCTAGAGGATCTGTTTTGTTTACACGCAAAGAAATACGTACCGTTGGAAGTGCAGTGGCAGGAAATCGTCATACAAAATTTCTGTTTCAGGAATGGTCGAGTGTTTACGATCACTGCTGTGAAGTATGTGCAAAAATTCTTCGTCGAAGTTACCGAAAGTCTACCAAATTAACATATACTTCTTGATATTATATGACAACGAGATTCGCCATAGTTAGCTCTCACGAACGGAGAAAATATTATGCAAAAAAAGAAAAAGTTAACGAGAAAGAAGTCTCGTTCAGGACTGCAGAGAAATAAAAGTGAATTTTAAAGACGGTTCGAAGAGAAGTTAAATCTTGAGAGAAGCGAAATGTAAATTCGAAAGTGAGGAAAGATCTGAGGTAACGACATCTGTGGCGAGAGACGTTCATGCTGGGGATGATGTCTCCTCAAGGGAAGTTAGGCGTCACATCTGTGCCTTCTAAAAATTGTATATCTACCATCGTAGGTGGCAAACGTCAATGATCATTAAAACAAATCACTAACTCGGACTATTGCTTCGTTCATGCTCAGTTTCTATTATTTTATTACAGTGGTCTATCTTTTCCTCTGTATTCATCTGACTTGTTGATGATGTATTCAAAATGATATATAGAAGTTATACTTTCCTAATGCATAAAGTCGTGTATGTATTGATTTTGTTCATGATCGGTGACTATGTAGCACGCTAAAAACAGAAACAATGTCACCATTAATGCCTCTCTTCTGTCTGTTTCCCATGACAAGACAAAGACAACACATCCTTCTGATCAATATGTTATCCCTTAGAACAGCCATGCTTTCGTAACCAGGGTGTTGTGTTTCACTTGTTTCATTGTATAGTTCCTATAATATTATAGAACTCGTGTCATATACTGTAGATTAGAATTCTTGAGTCAATAGCACATCCGATCATTGAATAACGTATCACGAGATATCTATTTCTGTATAATACATAAGAACCTTTGCTTCGACTGTGAAACTGTGCAATGGCAAATGTCCGATAGTGAAATATTAAATGATTGTCAGTATGACGAATTCTACTTCATATCCTGCATCGTTAAAATGCTTGAATTAGAATTCAAGTTCTGGTTGAATTAGGAAAAAACATGAAATTTTACATTGATAAAATACATTAAATGCAAAGAACACCTACTAAAGGAAGCCATCTTACCTTGCTAATAGTGTGCGTCTGATGTATGGCATCAGAGAGAAGTTTGCCATCTCCTGGAAGAAACAAGAAGTATCAATTATTTTCAGACACTGTGTATTCTATTCTACATTATACCTCTGGCAGACCAAAAGTTATCAGCTTATTTTCATAATTTGGAGCTATTAACTCCACGTATTATTTCACATGATATTGTGCTAAACCCTATACTGTGGTAATAGACTGGTTCAAATAGATTAGTTATCGAGCTCGATAGCTGCAGTCGCGTAAGTGCGGCCAGTATCCAGTGTTCGGAAGATACTGGGTTCGAACCCCACTGTCGGCAGCCCTGAAGATGATTTTCCGTTGTTTCCCATTTTCACACAAGGCAAATGCTGGGGCTGTACCTTAATTAAGGCCACGGCCGCTTCCTTCCCAGTCCTATCCCTGCGACGTAAAGCCAATAGCAAAAAAAAATTAATATTCAAAACTGATAAATTATTATTTATGAAAAGTGGGAGTTTATCCCTTGCACTAAAATATTTTACGAGATGAAAATAAAAATAAATGACTCTGAAAAGAAAGAAAGAAAGAAAGAAAGAAAGAAAGAAAGAAAGAAAGACACAGTACATGATGATATTAACGACAACAATCAACGAGAATTCCAGGAATTTTGAACGATAACCTAATTAATCGTTAAAAAGGCTGTCAGCAGCCGTGAAGCTGATTTTCCGTAGTTTCCCATTGGCTCTACATTCTTAAATTGAGGCCGTTTTCACAGTTCTAGCTCTTCCTTTTCCAGCCACAACTTCAGATTCTAAAACTCTGACAGGGCGGATAATAGAAACCAGGCCAGCGTTGAAGCACTACACGAGCTCTACTGAGCAATCAGGACTGTCATTTTAAGAGAATGTGACGGAAAAGGATACAAGATCGTGAGGAGCGAGGATGCAGGCACCGTAGTTCCCAGATTTAATAATCACAATTACAAACCACAGCTACTGCATTCCGAGTCAAGAGTACACACAAACCTGCGAATGTCAGATTGTGTGATATATAATGTGTTAAAATGGTATTTGTAAAATCATCTGAAATTAAAATAATTTAGAGATATTTGGCGAGACGTGGAAAAACTGGAAAAAAATGTCAAATTTCAGATTTTTTCTGGAGTGATTAAGGAAAACTTGAGAGAGAATAGCCACTATACATGCTTACGGTATACATATCACTCATCTCCGTGATCAATGAGCTAAAGATTAACACACGTAAGACTGATCTGGTAATCTGCAGGCTAACTGTTGAACCTGCAACAAGACAACAGCTAAATTGTTCCGAATACATCTGGAAGCGAGCGTAACAGCAGCCATCAGAAAATGAACGAAATCCAGAGCAACAGGAACCTATCCTTAGAAACAGCCATGAAACTATTCGTAGCAAAAGTAACACTATGCAAATAGCCTATAGCTCTCATGGGAGCACAGCTGGTGGATATAGAACAAGTCAGAGGGAGATATTTAAAGAACGTTCTCTCAGTGTCGAAATACACACCCAGCAGACTGACGTACGAACTAGCCAGGGAGGCATCCTTCATAGATGTAACGTGCTACTGCCAATCATGGTGAATGTAGACAAAGTATTAAAGGAAAGGGTTAGGAAAAGAACGGATAGATCCGAAGTTTTACGCCACTGCTGCATTGGCCGATACAAGCTGGACAAAGACAAATTGCAATCTACGACACGGTGACACAACTGATAATCCATGGCTTCCATGGTAAACTGAGCACGAAGAAGAGACTACACCACCCCAACCGAGAGAGAGAGAGAGAGAGAATTAAATTGAATTGAATTGAATTGAATTTATTGATCATGATTTACATGCCACTGAGACTGAAAAGCCCCTTTATGTAGCGTCTTCTTATAATACAATGCAGATTTATGAAAACAGTAACTACATTTTTATAATATTAAAGTATTAAACTAAACAAGAAACTTAAAAAAAATGAAAATACAGATACCAAATCCAGTAAGGTTAAGACATACATTGTATAATAAGTAAGAAAGTAAATCATTAAGCCCTTCGGTTATTTTGGACTACATGGGTTTAAAGAATATAAAGCTAAAGCAGAGAAACAATTTTCTTCGAAATATACATATTCCTGATTGTTCGACACAAGAATACCTGATCTCAGCCTCTTGCGTACTCCTCCAGAAAGATAGATGTTAAGAACTGCTTTAGTTGGGTACAGTTATTGTTACTTGCGAAACGGTGAAGATTAAAGACGTTAAAGATACGTGATGCAGTGCAAACAAAGGATTTGTTAAATTTAGTGGTACGATGAAGGGGAATTTGAAGGGTGGTTTTTGTAAACCTATTATCTCTGTTATGTACCGACTCCATAGGTTTAAATGCATTATAAAGGTAGGATGGTGTCTTCAGTTTGAGAATTTTCTGCGTAGCAACAGCTATTGAGATTTCCCGACGTTCATGGAGTTTCAACCATTGTAGCTGTATGTAATAGGGTGTTATGTGTTCATCACGCCTGGCATTTGTAACGTAACGAACACATGCGTTTTGTACCCTCTGTAGTTTTATGTTCAAAGTTTCAGATAAGTCGTTGTATACGACTGAACCATAGTCAATGATTGGAAATATAAGACTTAGAACAAGTAGTTTTCGCATGAAAGGTGGTGTACATGACACGTTACGTTTCAAAATATGCATGGATGACACAACTTTTCGGATTACATTTGACGTATGATCAGACCAGGATAAGGTTCTGTCGAAAATTAGACCTAGATTGTTAACGGTGTCACTATAATGAATATCTGTCTCTAGAATTTTTATTGCTGGGAGGGATTTGAGGTCAACAGTTTTCAGGAGTTTTGTGTAACCTATGCAAATAAGCTGGGTCTTAGCCACATTTAATTGGAGGTTATGATTTGCCCTCCATTCAATCAATCGAGAGATCTCATGGTTAAAATGCGTTATAGAAGAAGATGCGTTAGTGGGACAAAAGTGGAAGTAAGCTTGTAAGTCATCCGCATACATGTGAAAGCTACTGCTTTTAAAGACTTCAGATATGTCATTAATATAAATAGAAAAACATAAAGGACCGAGGACTGATCCTTGTGGTACGCCACAGTTTACTGATTCCCAGCTAGAGAATCGACCGTCAACGAACGTGACTCTTTGTGATCTATTTGACAGATATGATTCAAACCACGACAGAGCACTCTGGGAGAAGCCAATTGACTTCAGCTTAGCAAGAAACAACTCATGATTAACAGAGTCAAATGCCTTAGAGAAATCAAAGAGACATAAGATAGTAAGCTGCCTCTTATCGGTGGCCGCGCGTATATCATCTGTAACCTTCAGAAGAGCAGTAGTAGTACTATGGCCCTTCTTGAAGCCAGTGCCTTACTAAGTGCACAGAGGATGTTGATAGGCCTAAAATCACTACAGACTGTTGGTATTTTCTTTTTGGGCACAGGACGTACATTGGCACGCTTCCACTCTGAGGGATAAACTCCATTCTGTAGAGAGAAGTTAAATAAGTGCACAAAAGCAGGAAGAAATATGTCCATGCAGGTAGAAATCATGGATATTGGAATATTATCTGGACCTTTAGCTTTAGTTCGTATTGATCTGACTGCTTTTTCTACTTGTGAAGGGTGTACGTACATGAAATAGGATTTAGAGAGAGAGAGAGAGAGAGAGAGAGAGAGAGAGAGAGAGAGTGTGTGTGTGTGTGTGTGTGTGTGTGTGTGTGTGTGTGTGTGTGTGTGTGTGAACTATGTGGTCAGAAGTGTGAGACTGTCACCTTGAGTTAAGTAGAAAAATGACGAAGATAACTTAAACACTACGCGTAAAATTGTAATACCCCTTAAATGCTCATTTGGGTGCAATACAATATTAATATTATTATTATTATTATTATTATTATTATTATTATTATTATTATTATTATTATTATTATTATTATTGTATTGCATGTAAGCTCTGGGAAATCATTATATACGATAACATTAGAAACGTTTGAAAAAAATACAAACTGCGTTGAAGGAAGGCAATTTGAGTTCCGGAAAGTTAATTCAAGTGATATTCAACTTGCAAGATTTCATCAGGGTATAACATATTTCAGAATTGAACCCGAGGCTAACTGGGTGAGAAGCGACTACACTAACCTCTGTACTACGCTGATAGATGTTCGTATGATCTTTTAACTTGAAATAATCAATACTACTGTACCCCGCAACCTGCTTAAACACGCTGAAGCTCTGTGTTACTAAAGACAATGCCGTGTACCCTAGGATATGAAGAAGACTGGGCCAAATCGATTGCAGGTGCATAATATCTAGCGTTCTTAAGAGTTGATTCCGATTCATTAGCGAAGAAGATACTACGGTAGTCTAAAACTGGCCATGTTAGAACTTTGTACTTTAGGCCCTATGAGTTGTATGGTTGGATCGGTTCCACACCAGCACGTGTGATATCCCGACCGGTCTTCTTAATAACATAGTCAATATGTCAATGCCATGTAAACTTGCTGTCCAATGACATTCTCAGATATTTGGCATGCGATTTTAATGGTAATGAATTCGCGCCAAGGAAGATAATAATAATAATAATAATAATAATAATAATAATAATAATAATAATAATAATAATAATAATAATAATAATATCAATATCTTTATGTCCCACTAACTACTTTTACGGTTTTTAGAGGCGCCGAGGTGCCGGAATTTAGTCCTGCAGGAGTTATTTTACGTGCCAGTAAACCTGCCGATACGAGGCTGACGTATATGAGCACCTTCAAATACCACCGGATTGAGCCAGGATAGAACCTGCCGGGAAGTGGCTCAGAAAGTTGAGGCGCTGGCTTTCTGACCCCAAGGAAGACAGTTGGTGTAGTAAGATTCTTCGGGTGAAGATCACTACTTATGACCGCAATGAAATGAATGCAATGAGTAGACGTAGTACCTTCCAGAGATCCCAATGGACAGCGTAATATTACGCATAGTATGATGTATATTGAAAATGAATATCTTTTTTATTATTTTATTTGCTTTTATGTCGTACCGACACAGATAGATCTTATGGAAACTATAGATAGGAAAAGACTAGGAGTGGGAGAGAAGCTACAGATACTGTCCCAGCATTTACATGGTGTTAAAATGAGAAACTACGGAAAACCATCTGCAGGGTTGCCGACAGGGGGTTTTGAACCAACTAACTCCTGAATGCAAGGTGTTATCTATGTGGCTCAAACCGCTTAGCTGTTTGCTCGCTATGAATACCTTCTCCCATGATTTAAGGAGAGAGACTGGTGATAAAAGTGAATATTTTGGGTCAGTTTGCTGAACATGCGTGGCTCTGGAAATTTTCAAGTAACGATTCAAGAAAGAAAACTACATCTAAGTTCTGTTCCTTTCCTTAGTTGTGCTTAGTTAATTTCATTTATTTCCTGTGATATTGCGTTTAATGTTACTAAACTGTTATGATATACGCATCATGTTGTATTAGAAAACCTGTGTATGGAATCTTTGATCGCATGATTCTTTTCATGTAGTCATCATCATCATCATCATCATCATCATCATCACCAGTCGGTTTACTTATCGCTGAGCGCCGTGACCTCATTTCTTCACTTCAGTAGTTACTGCATCTTTAACGAGATCTTTCCATCCTGAGCGGTCTTCAGCTCTACTTAAAATATTGTGAAGAGGCAGACCGGTGATCTTCTATGCTTGGTCTAACCATCTGCTTGTTGTTCTGCCTCTTGGTCTGGTGCCTTCAATTTTGCCTTGCAGAATGGTCTCTTCTAATTGTCTCCTTCTCTCCCCAAAATTTCTCCCAGGAACTGGAGGTAACTTTCACTAACGCAGTAAGATAGACTTTTTGTGACGCTCAGTTCTTCTATAATGAAGGCATTTGTTCTTCTTTTCGTTTTCAGGTAGTACGAATAGTTATATCCTAAATTTTGGCACAGAAAAATCATTTTCTTGAATAAAAGGTATTTTTTAATATAAATTATATACAAAAATCAATACACGGTGTTTTCAACATGTGCGATCTCCTAATTTCCAAATGTTCAGTGAAATGTTATTGGAACTTAGGGAAGAAATGGATTTGATATGTTTAAGCTCTTTCTTCATAGAATATTTAAAATAATATCTGCCATAGATTTTGGGTATTCTTTTCCTCTTGTTTAAAATAAACTCTCTAAAAATGTAGTGAAAATAAATACGTACGCAGGTGATCGCGTAGAATGGTCCTCCTCTCTCTGAAAACTAATAATAGTGGTAGCAAGGAACTATGTAGCTAAATTACGTCAAGATTCAGTAAAAGAAGTGATCTCTTTGTTCTAGTGCCAGTTGAATTGGCTACAGACTACAGTATCTTGTAAAGTGCATCACACAGTTTACTGAATTCATTTCATTTACTAGTAACTTAAATGTATCATATATTAACACATACCCTCGTAATTCTGTCTCTCTTCATGTCAGGGAGTCTTTGATTATACTTATTTCTTTCATCCATGTAATGCACTCAGAGAATTTCAACATTTCCTCATTTATATTGGAATGCATTACCACAGCGTTGCCTGGCACCAGTAATGTGAAAATTATGGCGCAGTTCCTCGCGCAATAACACGAGTAGAACGACAAAATATTACTAGCAGACACATAACTAGCTGAGAAAGAGCTAATGCAATTTACGGTGACGTATCTCGCCTCTGTGTCCAGTCATAATTTGTCTCACGTCGTAACACACAGCTAAATTCCACTTGTCGTTTATTACCATTAGTAACATATACGTGCTCCTCTTCCCTGATATTTGTTAGTATATTTATTTTATTTACTTATATTTACAGCTGAAGAAATGATGAATGTGTAACGTTGGATTTAAAAAATGAAAATATAAGCAAGCTTTTCGTCTTACTTAATCATAGCCACGAAGCCCCCAGTTTTACGTGGAATCCGTATCACAGGAGCAGGAATTATCACTTAGAAACTCCGACGATCTTGACTGGAAATCGAACCGTGGGTGCCATGCTAAAAATCCAGTGGCGATCCCACTAACAAATCACACTCCAACAGAAATATTCGTTCAGGATTAGGTGAAGAACTTGTTGTTCCTTGAAACTATGAAACCGATAAACATAACGCCAGTGAAACTGATGAGAAAGCAATGACAGAGTGAGGCAGCGAAAAGTTATTGTTCCATGCAGGGAGCGTCGAGAAAACCCGTTGCCCGCACTCCGTTGTTAGACTCACCAGTATACTGTACCAGCCTGGGCGGGCGTTCATGTTCATTATGGTCGGCCTAATTATCAGTTAAGAGTTATTAATGAATGAAGCTAAATCTAATCTAGCAAAGAAGCTGTTAAAAATGTTATACATTGTTCTAGATATACAAGTTGTCCCGCCGTAAAAATTTCCGAAACATTCGTTGTATCTGGCTCTGAAATTTCACGCATCACTCGTCTCATTACACTCTACAGGGCTTCAAGAGCACATGGATTATTCTTGTACACATTTTGTTTTAACATTTCCTACAAATATAAATTACAGACACTTAGATCGGGGAAACGAGGGGACTAATGGCCACGACTAATTGTTCGTTTATCGTACACCTGTTCTTCTGCACGCATTGACAGACGAACTATATGGCAAAAGCGTTAAATTGCTGGAAGTAGGCATACTACTTCTCTTCTCCTTCAAAATTTCAAAGAATGACTGCAGTATGTTTTACACATAACGTTGCAAGATAACTGTATCACAAAAGAGAATACGGTCACTTATTCTGCGTATATAAATGCCACACCAAACACCAACTAACTAATCATGAAGAGGAAGTTCACGAAATACATTAGGATTGTCAGAGTCCCAATATATTGAATTACCGAGCTCGATAGCTGCAGTCGCTTAAGTGCGGCCAGTATCCAGTAATCGGGAGATAGTGGGTTCGAGCCCCACTGTCGGCAGGCCTGAAGATGGTTTTCCGTGGTTTCCCATTTTCACACCAGGCAAATGCCGGGGCTGTACCTTAATTAAGGCCACGGCCGCTTCCTTCCAATTCCTAGGCCTATCCTATCCCATCGTCACCATAAGACCTATCTGTGTCGGTGCGACGTAAAACAAATAGCAAATATATATATATATATATTGAATTCTTAAGAATTCACATGCCAGTATAAAAGGAAACAAGCTTCTTCCGCCATACAATGGCGGAAAATGAAATCCCAACATCAAAAAGGAGTTGTGTTGGATAAAGGAAATTCGGGAGGCGTGTTTGCACATTTGAAAGATGACGCCTATTCAAATGTGCGCAGTAGTCGAAGAAGAGTTGTACTAGTATCGCCAAAATGACCTTGTAAAGCAAGTTTGCTTTAAATACGCGTTGTACACTTCGTGAACGTTGGTCATTGTGCAGTGTTCACGTTGTGAATAATAATAATAATAATAATAATAATAATAATAATAATAATAATAATAATAATAATAATAATAATAATAATATATAATTATTATTATAATAATAATTATATATATAAATATATTATTATTATTATTATTATTATTATTATTATTATTATTATTATTATTATTATTATTATTATTATTATTATTATTATTATTATTATTATTATTATTATTATTGTTACCGTGTTTTAGTGGTAGGTAGAGGTGAAAGAAGGTGCGGGCGTGAACGGGTCTCCAACTACGGAATCAAAGTTAATGTAAAATTTAACAAGGTTATATTTTCTTTTTAAAATAAAGAGATAACAAGAATGGCAGGTACGGAGTAACAAGGCAACAAAGTACAATTACAGTATTTACAGGATTTGGGCTTCGAGCCCTGAAAACACAATTCTTGAGCAACTAGCTCAACTTTACGATATACCAATTTCAACAACGGGGCAGAAGACCCCAATCAAACCCTGGAGCACTTGCTCCAAATTACACAGTAAAGCCTCCTCGAGGCATACGACACTCAGTTTTCAAAAAAAAAGAGCCACTTGCTCTCAACTTTAAGCCTCTCCCAGGCCACACCAAACTCCACCTTCAAGCTGTCCTCAACGGACATAAACACAGGGGTAAAATACCCAATCTACTGAGGCCTATTAAGTGAGAAAAGGTTAATTATATGGCCTCTAAAATACCAACTTGAAAGGAGGCTCTCCGCACTCCTAATACACTTTATTTAAAACCTACTTGGCACTAGGCCGTTAATGCAAGGGCTAATCCCATACTACAGAGGTGACTTCAGAAAAGAACACTTTACATAATATTAACGAAGAATAGGTTGAGAAAAATAAGTTCACCTCAAAACAATATGATTGGGAGCTCGAGAGGGTTAAGCACTCTCTATCCCGATATGCAGTTTAAAAGATGAAATAGATACAAGTTTCTTTACATTTTAAGGAAGGTTACATAATGGAAAAAGCTTCGGACCCGCCCCGAGAGTTAAACTGCTGAGCTAGCAAAGAAAGAAGTTATTAATTGGCCATTACCTTGTTGTTGACCGCTGCCGAAGAAAGAGGCGCTTCCCGCCCCCTGCTATGTACTTTACACACTGAAAGATGGAACAGAAGTGGCGCAGAGACCCTAAAATCAGCAGTTTATATACTCTCGCGGAAGGTTCTAGGCGTTAGGGGAATGAGAACACCCGCCCACAATCACTTTATTGGAGAATAAAGAGAAACCCCTACACAAGATGAAGAAGAAACACATTATTGGTGGAAAATTAATTTCAGAAATTCGGGATTGGCTAGATTTAAAACAAGGGGAAAGAAAGGGGTAATATTGCCAACTTAACCAATGACTGAAAGAAATTTAACAAAGAACAAACTTTTGAAATAAAATTTTCTCCAAAAAAAAACAGTTCTTTCACTCCGCACTAGAGTGCACTATTGTTGATCTTCAGTAGTGTCCTCTAGAAGAGAAAGTTCACACTTCTTACTACAAGCAAAACAAAAATACGTCGAAAATGACACAGTTCAAAAACTCCAAATTTTCCACGTAGTGACATCTTCTGAGAAACTTGAAAATTAATACCATCAATAAGGTTCAGACTTCCTCCAGCAGAGGAGTTTCAATTGGCGCACATTTTAAATTAGCGGCGTGGAGGTGTACCGCCCGGTACAGACCTCCCCCCCCAAAAGTTCCTCCAGGGGTGACACATGAAATTTGTTTGAAAACAAGGTCCAAGTTTTGATGTAGATATGGAGATTAATTGCCGAAAAATTTATAAGATTTTCCTAATGTGGTTTGATTCAGTTTCAAAATTTTGTTGTTGCAGGTGAAGTAAAGTCTTTATGGTTGTAGAAGTTGAATTCAGAAGATAAACTTTTAATACTTGAAAGTGAAGAAAAATATAGCAAGGTCCACCAAATATTGCTGTTGAATTTCCCAGAGTGGTAATTGCAGGTAATGAATGTCCATGTAATTGATGTTGACAAAGTTGGATGGCCAGACCGGCCGTTGCAGCTTGCGTCCAAAGGCGGCCGCTCGGACCCCTCAAGTACACTGAGATACCGCTCGCCCGCACTATGAGGGGAGCAGTGGTGTTGAAACACGCCGCGCCCGCGGTGAAGATATACAGGCTGCGGGCAAGTATCAGGTCGTGCGCCGCACATCAGCCTTGGCCGGGAGGAGAGCTCCGGCTCGCCGTGCACATGTCGTCCTCGCTGGGGTCGAGGGGGCCCATCCTCAAACCCAGTCGCGGCACAGCGCCGCGCGGCTGCGGGGGCGCTGAAACATTAAAACTAGGCGGCAGCATATTGTTGGACCATCATCTTTTTGAGGGCACAGATATGGTGGAGAGGTTGAGAGGTCAGCGGCGTGCAGATATCCATGGCATTTAATATAAGCCAGCCACTGTGTGTATAGCAGGAGACGGGAGCGTGGTCATGGCCGTGGTAAGGACAGAATGGCAGTTTAACGGTGCGGGGAGGGTTTACAAAAATACTTACATATGAAACAAAATATTATAGAAGGGGCAGAATGCCTTACAAGTGAAAACTCAAAAAAATATAACCTTCATATTCCTTTCACGATAATATGAAGCACGTTAACACAGAAATTACACCGGTTTCACCTGGGACAGGTGAACCCTAAATATCCTCTCGGTGGCTGGATTACTTAATAATAATGTGACCGGCGTAAGGAAATCGAGAATGATACAAGGCCCATGAAATCTAGGGGCAAGCTTGCCCGCGGGAACAAAATTCTTGACCATAACTTGGTCACCTACCTTCAAAGGAGTGGGTCTCCGTCCACGATCATACCTTTCCCTAACCTTTTCATGAGAGACTTTAAGATTGGCTTTAGCCTTCTTCCAAAGATCTTTGATGTTGTCCGGATCTATTGTCTCGGGTAGAATGTCACTCAGAGACCAGAGGTTAGAGAGCGGCGTGTTGGGAACAAACTTGAACATCAAAGAGGCTGGAGTAAATTTATGTGATTCATGAACCGCCGAATTCAAAGCAAAAGCTAACCAATGCAGGGACGTGTCCCACCTGGAATGATCTTCATGATGATAGACAATAAGCGCGGACCTGAGATTACGGTTAACCCGTTCAGCCAGAGATGGTTGAGGGTAATAAGCAGAAGTAGTTACATGAGAGATGGACAAGTCAAAACAGAATTTACGAAAAAGATTTGATGTAAACGCCTTAGCATTATCAGACACAATATATTGGCACGGACCAAAAGACGCAAAAATAGAATTTAGGCAAGTAATGGTGGACTGAGCGGTAGCCAGCTTAGTCGGAAATAACCAGGAAAATCTTGTAAAACCATCTACACATACAAAGATGAACTTGTTGGCGTTTCCCTTTGACTGGGGGAAGCGTCCTACATAATCAATATACAGGCGCTCCATGGGGCGCGACGCTTGATGCGAAGACAGAAGGCCTACCTTGGTGGACATAGTGGGTTTACTAAGCAAACAAGGTTTACAAGCTTTTACTAGTTCACGGATTTCACCGTCCATACCCTTCCAGATGAACCTTTCACGAATCTTTTCACGAGTTTTAAAGATTCCAAGATGCCCCCCTAATGGGTTCTCATGATAGTACTTCTGAATAAGGGAGGACCTTGCCCTAGCCGGGATGAAGTTAGCTAGCAAGTGGGCGTGGAAGTCTTCAATTGATGATTGCTCGGCAATGGCTCTAACTATTTTGTCTGAGAGAATACCTATTGCATAGGGATAGATGATTTGCAAAATCTGACATGGGGAAAGAGAAAACACAAGGGCATGATCCTGAAATTCGACTAGAAATCTTAAAAATGAAATTACTTCACTGGTGGTATTAACGGAAAACTTCGATATACCTCTGAGCAACATTGCCAATGGATGAGGCAAGCTGCTGAACCCGGGTGACATAGTAGGTAAAGGTTTCAATGGCAAAGAAGTTAATTCAGCACGTACATTATTCAACGATGTGCGGCGTTCAGACTCGTTGTCCAATGGGGCAGAGATAGTTTGAGCAGCAATGGTTATTCTATTGACTTCTCCCTTAGGAGGCTCTTCCTCACTACCTACATTCACTGTGGTGGGTTGATCGCTTTTGGGAGGAATTTCGCCAGTTAACAATTGAGTGACCTTGCTAGATAGAAATATTTTCAGGCAGCGTACTAGCTTCCTTCTTCTGAACGTCATTCAACTTTAGAGACAACAGATCGTTAACTCTATTTGAAAAATGAAACAGCCTGGCTTGCACACGCTTAATTTGATTAGGAGAAGGATCATTTTCATCAAAAAAACTAACTACAGAGGCTAGCTCAGTAGTATTCTCCGTGATCGTGGAAAGAGAGTCGTCAATTTCTTTCTCTCCCAAATTAGGGATGGAAATGGGCAAATCTAGGGACTCTCTAAGCTTGTTTGTGTCTACTGCAACCGTGCCTCCAGATTGTACATTTCTGATAGTTAACTCATAGATCAACTCTTCCTTGCGCAAATAGTTAAGATGGAGAACATCGCGAGGGCCGGGCATGGTGACAGAACAATTTTGAAAACCTCAAAAATTCCAGCAACTGAGAAAATGGTTAGAGTTCGGAACAGAACAATATTTAGCCGTCAAAAGGGGCTAAAATGAGACGCATTCAACCACGCTCTGCTACCAATTGTTACCGTGTTTTAGTGGTAGGTAGAGGTGAAAGAAGGTGCGGGCGTGAACGGGTCTCCAACTGCGGAATCAAAGTTAATGTAAAATTTAACAAGGTTATATTTTCTTTTTAAAATAAAGAGATAACAAGAATGGCAGGTACGGAGTAACAAGGCAACAAAGTACAATTACAGTATTTACAGGATTTGGGCTTCGAGCCCTGAAAACACAATTCTTGAGCAACTAGCTCAACTTTACGATATACCAATTTCAACAACGGGGCAGAAGACCCCAATCAAACCCTGGAGCACTTGCTCCAAATTACACAGTAAAGCCTCCTCGAGGCATACGACACTCAGTTTTCAAAAAAAAAGAGCCACTTGCTCTCAACTTTAAGCCTCTCCCAGGCCACACCAAACTCCACCTTCAAGCTGTCCTCAACGGACATAAACACAGGGGTAAAATACCCAATCTACTGAGGCCTATTAAGTGAGAAAAGGTTAATTATATGGCCTCTAAAATACCAACTTGAAAGGAGGCTCTCCGCACTCCTAATACACTTTATTTAAAACCTACTTGGCACTAGGCCGTTAATGCAAGGGCTAATCCCATACTACAGAGGTGACTTCAGAAAAGAACACTTTACATAATATTAACGAAGAATAGGTTGAGAAAAATAAGTTCACCTCAAAACAATATGATTGGGAGCTCGAGAGGGTTAAGCACTCTCTATCCCGATATGCAGTTTAAAAGATGAAATAGATACAAGTTTCTTTACATTTTAAGGAAGGTTACATAATGGAAAAAGCTTCGGACCCGCCCCGAGAGTTAAACTGCTGAGCTAGCAAAGAAAGAAGTTATTAATTGGCCATTACCTTGTTGTTGACCGCTGCCGAAGAAAGAGGCGCTTCCCGCCCCCTGCTATGTACTTTACACACTGAAAGATGGAACAGAAGTGGCGCAGAGACCCTAAAATCAGCAGTTTATATACTCTCGCGGAAGGTTCTAGGCGTTAGGGGAATGAGAACACCCGCCCACAATCACTTTATTGGAGAATAAAGAGAAACCCCTACACAAGATGAAGAAGAAACACATTATTGGTGGAAAATTAATTTCAGAAATTCGGGATTGGCTAGATTTAAAACAAGGGGAAAGAAAGGGGTAATATTGCCAACTTAACCAATGACTGAAAGAAATTTAACAAAGAACAAACTTTTGAAATAAAATTTTCTCCAAAAAAACAGTTCTTTCACTCCGCACTAGAGTGCACTATTGTTGATCTTCAGTAGTGTCCTCTAGAAGAGAAAGTTCACACTTCTTACTACAAGCAAAACAAAAATACGTCGAAAATGACACAGTTCAAAAACTCCAAATTTTCCACGTAGTGACATCTTCTGAGAAACTTGAAAATTAATACCATCAATAAGGTTCAGACTTCCTCCAGCAGAGGAGTTTCAATTGGCGCACATTTTAAATTAGCGGCGTGGAGGTGTACCGCCCGGTACAATTATTATTATTATTATTATTATTATTATTATTATTATTATTATTATTATTATTATTATTATTATTATTATTTTGCGCCCCACTAACTACTTTTTATGTTTTTCAAAGACGCCGAGGTACCGGAATTTTTTACCGCAGGAGTTCTTTTACATACCTGCAAATCTACCAACACGAGGGTGACGTATTTGAGACTTTCAAATACCACCGGACTGAGCCGGGATCGAACCTGCCAAGTTGGCCTCAAAATGCCAGTACTCTACCGTCCGAGTTACTCAGCCCGGCTTAACGTTGTGAGGTAGGTTTTAGTAAAACAGGCAGTATCAGCAGCTTAATGAGTTTGAAGGAGGCCGGGTAAGACGGCTGCGAGAAGATGAATGTTCTTTCCACGATATTGCTGGAAGACTCGGCAGAGATGTTTTCGATTGCTAGTTACTTTACGTCGCACCGACAGAGATAGGTCTTATGACGACGATGGGACAGGAAAGGCCTAGGAATGGGAAGTGACCTTAATTAAGGTACATCCCCAGCATTGGCCTGGTGTGAAAATGGGGAAACCACGGAAAACCATCTTCAGGGCTGCCGACAGTGTAGTTCGAACCCACTAGGCCTATCTCCCGGATGCGAGCTCACAGCTGTGCGCTCCTAACCACACGGCCAATTCGCCCGGTAAGGCAGAGATGTATGCACCGTGCATCGGTGTTGGCAATAACGGTTACGGGAAGGCACTATCTCAAGACGATCCGGATTCGGACGCACACGGGCCATTAGGGAGAGGTAAGACCGCCGTACTCGTCGCATAGCTGTGTTGGATCATACTACATCTGCAGCAGTCATTGGAGCTTCAGTTGGCACTAGAGTGACACAGCGAACTTTAACAAATCGATTACTTGAGGGATAGCAACTAACTCCGAATCACTGCCATCTGCGAACTCAGTTATGTGAAGCTAGAGCTCATTGATCTCAGATGTGAGTCGTTTCTGTTTCTGGTGCCGGAGATTAGGTGAGGAGGCCAGGTGAGCGCTTGAACCAAGCTGTCTACGGCGTCAGTACACTAGACCTACACCAGAAGTCAAGGTCTGGGATGCGATTTCCTTTGACAGCAAGAGCAGTATCGTCGTTACCCCAAGAAACCTTTCAGTGGATTTGTACGTCAGATGTTTATTGAACCGGATGTGCTGCAATTCATTCGCAATATTCAAGGAGGTGTTTTCCAACAGGATATTGCTCGTTTTCTTACCGCCATTGACACGCAATTGACTTGGCCTGCGAGATCAGCAGAGCTTTGACCATTGACCATGTATGGGACATTATGGGATGACAAATACGGTATCATCCAATACCAGCAATAATCGTTGATGACGACTGACCAGGTGCAACAGGCGTGGAACTCCAACCCACACAATGACATAAGATACCTGCACGACAGAAAGCATTGCATGCTTGCATTCAGAATCGTGGGGACTACAGTGGTACCATCATGCCACACGATATTTCGCACATACTTGAACCTTTGACGTGGAAACGTTAATAAATATGTTACTCAGACAAATGCTCAGCCTAAACTTCATTCCTCTACATTAATGTCTTCTTGGTGTTGGGATTTCATTTTCTGACAGTGTAATTAAATGAGAAGGATCGACAAAATATGAGAAGCTTTCAGCATCCTGCGACAGAAGTATACGCTGACATCTGGCTGGCATGGTGTTATCTGATGAACCACTGACACTTGACAAGGAAAAAAGAGTGGCATTTTCAGTTCCAATTATCCTGAACTTCGTGAAATATCATACTCTTGTATCAATCGGCGTGATGATATTCTCGGTCTGATATCTATTCTTGTTGAATATCTACAAGCCTCTCCTCTGTTAATACCTTCTCGTGCGGTTCTGCTAGTTTGTTTAAAAGCCAACCTTTTTCTCGCCATTTTCTGAATAACTTCGTTATATATTGTCTGGAAGACGCTACGGAAACGACGTAGAAATTTGCGAACGGATCTCTCATACGATACCTTCCTTAGGAGAAATATCTGATCTAGAAATATATCTGCTGCCCAGTACTATACGTGTCCATACTGTCACCTTATACATATAACGTTCAACAAATGTAGAAATTCAGCACTGAAAACGCTAATGATGCACACTGAACAACAAATAGACTTGTAAATTAAACATTCATTTCGTACCCTTACCGCTAACTGTGGTTGCTGCGCTGCCTGACCGCACACTCTATCCTCGCCACTCTCGAACAAAGCAAACATTTCCCAGTCTACCTGCATGGTAGCACCGGCTAAAGCGCCGGTAACATTTTGCAGCCTTTCCCTCTGAAATGCGTACATTAAACTGGCAAATACAAGTTGCCTTACGTTGCACGCATGAACTTGTCCCTGTTTTACGGCCGTATGTCCTTCCTCACGTCAACCCTATGTGGAGAAATGTATTAACTAGTGTGTGTTTCTCTGGTGGTTGGTAGTTTGCTGCGTTATGTGTAAGAAGCGGAGAGTATGGACCCAAATATAAATGCCCCGTCCCCGAGTATGAGGATTTAACCTGATCCAGAATCGAATCCAACCACAGGTCTTCACGCTGACCATTCAGTCAAGGCATGGGATAGTACAATGCACAGTAAATTTAGCTTTTCAATTTTACTACATTAAGAAAATGTATAAGACCATAAATGTTTATGTGATGTAAACAATCGCAAAGAGCTAGTAAATCGGTGAGCTAAATGTGTTTACATTGGTTCTTTCCTTGGTTTAGTGAATATTAACGTTGTTTTCCTACTCATATATTCCTATAATATAACGAATTTATTCGTAACAACAGCGTAGCTTCGTGGTATTGCGAATGATATATTCATTTGTGCTTATTTATTACCGGTATATAATACGCTTTATCCAGCTCCATGGATATCAAATACACTGACTGACAGAGCAAATGCAACACCAAGAAGGAGTGGTCAGAACTTTATGCCAATTGCAGGGTAGACTGACGTCACTGAGGTATGCTCATGGTGTGAAATGCGCCGCTGTGCTGCGCACGTAGCGAACGATAAATGGGACACGGCGTTGGCGAATGGCCCACTTCGTACCGTGATTTCTCAGCCGACAGTCATTGTAGAACGTGTTGTCGTGTGCCACAGGACACGTGTATAGCTAAGAATGCCAGGCCGCCGTCAACGGAGGCATTTCCAGCAGACAGACGACTTTACGAGGGGTATGGTGATCGGGCTGAGAAGGGCAGGTTGGTCGCTTCGTCAAATCGCAGCCGATACCCATAGGGATGTGTCCACGGTGCAGCGCCTGTGGCGAAGATGGTTGGCGCAGGGACATGTGGCACGTGCGAGGGGTCCAGGCGCAGCCCGAGTGACGTCAGCACGCGAGGATCGGCGCATCCGCCGCCAAGCGGTGGCAGCCCCGCACGCCACGTCAACCGCCATTCTTCAGCATGTGCAAGACACCCTGGCTGTTCCGATATCGACCAGAACAATTTCCCGTCGATTTGTTGAAGGAGGCCTGCACTCCCGGCGTCCGCTCAGAAGACTACCATTGACTCCACAGCATAGACGTGCACGCCTGGCATGGTGCCGGGCTAGAGCGACTTGGATGAGGGAATGGCGGAACGTCGTGTTCTCCAATGAGTCACGCTTCTGTTCTGTCAGTGATAGTCACCGCAGACGAGTGTGGCGTCGGCGTGGAGAAAGGTCAAATCCGGCAGTAACTGTGCAGCGCCCTACCGCTAGACAACGCGGCATCATGGTTTGGGGCGCTATTGCGTATGATTCCACGTCACCTCTAGTGCGTATTCAAGGCACGTTAAATGCCCACCGCCACGTGCAGCATGTGCTGGGGCCGGTGGCACTGCCGTACCTTCAGGGGCTGCCCAATGCTCTGTTTCAGCAGGATAATGCCCGCCCACACACTGCTCGCATCTCCCAACAGGCTCTACGAGGTGTACAGATGCTTCCGTGGCCAGCGTACTCTCCGGATCTCTCACCAATCGAACACGTGTGGGACCTCATTGGACGCCGTTTGCAAACTCTGCCCCAGCCTCGTACGGACGACCAACTGTGGCAAATGGTTGACAGAGAATGGAGAACCATCCCTCAGGACACCATCCGCACTCTTATTGACTCTGTACCTCTACGTGTTTCTGCGTGCATCGCCGCTCGCGGTGGTCCTACATCCTACTGAGTCGATGCCGTGCGCTTTGTGTAACCTGCATATCGGTTTGAAATAAACATCAATTATTCTTCCGTGCCGACTCTGTTTTTCCCCAACTTTCATCCCTTTCGAACCACTCCTCCTTGGTGTTGCATTTGCTCTGTCAGTCAGTGTAATCAACCGTGTTGTGTTTGTTTCATAATAAAATGTTCATAATAATAGCGTGAGGGTGTGATAAGCTCAGTGGCTTCTCGCCCGGAAAGCTGAGGGTCGAACAGCAGTCGATCATGGGTTGAGATTTTCATCTCAAAAATCACACAGAAAGGGCATCCGGTCTTAAGCCCCAAGCCAAAACCAAATTGATCCTGGGTGGCTCCAGTGGCACCAAAAATAGCTGAGAGAAGCTGAAGAAGGGAAGCGTAACTCCACCGAGTTATCAGAATCGCATAGCTGTGAACTTGTATTGGAGAGATTTTGTGGGATAGAATCCCACCGTCCGCAGCACTGAATATACATATATATATACACTTCCGTCGTTCCCACCGTAACACCAAGCAAATGTGGGGCTCTGCCTTAATTAAAACCTCGGCCCATACCTTCCCAGTCCTAGCCCTCTTCCACCCCCGCGCCGCCGAAAACCTGCATAGGTTATTGCGCTTTCGTAACCTAAATATACTTACTTCTGTAATTCTTTTCCTTGTGATAGTGTTTTAACGTTCGGCTAACACACGGGTCTTTAGCGACACAAGGATTGGAAAGAGGCAGGAATGGTAAGGCAGTGGTCATGGCCTTAATAATAGTACAGCCCCAGTATTTTACGGGTGTAAAAATAGGAAACCGTGGAAAACCATATTCAGGTATGCTAACGGTGGGATTCGAACCCACCATCTCCCGACAGTAAGCTTACGGCTACGAAACCCGTACCATATAGCTATCTCACAGGGGATTTCTATTCTTCTTCTTCTTCTTCTTCTACTACTACTACTACTACTACTACTAATACTACTACTACTACTACTACTCTGTTTCTTCTATTCGGTCATTATTCCGGTTTAGTTCAGAGTATTCTTTTCTACACTTCGCTCTTCATACCACACGACCGATTTTGCCGTCCGGAATGACACTTGTGGTGCCCATCTCCTCTCATAAACCGTGTTTGTGTTGAGTCTCAAGTTTTCTGAAATAGAGAGCAACAAGACTGTCAGGAAATTCTCCGTACCTTAGGGACCTTGGCTGCCAACTCCCCAGTCCTAATCAATTCCCTTAGCTCGGGGACTGAGCATTTGTGCTGTCCTCAACATCCCTGAAACTCAAACACCACACAAACCACTATCGTCCAGCACAATAGCCGCGTTACCATTGTTCTGGTACACAGATATTCAGTGCTAGCATGCCGAATGGACTGCCATCAGAGCGCAAGACGTACCCATACCATCGCACTTGAATGTTATGCATCTGATGAATAATCAGCTCTACCCAATAATAATCTTTTGAACGTCCTAATTGGAGACATGATCCAGTCTGACTGTTCTCAGTAGCAACTGAAGGATCTTCATTTCCATAACTTGTAATTATCGTTAATGCGCGGCTGGCCAGTAATCCATTTGATACGCCACTTGGCAAATGACTACCTCGCTTTAAGCTAAAATTAGAAACAATTTTGTCTGCACACCTAACCTCGTGGAAGAAGTTTTAGATAAATCAAGACTTCTCCCATGGAAATCAAATCAATCAATGTATATGGTACCATACAAATATCATCTGGCTGTCTACAGTGAGGACAGAGTTATATACTGTAGGTGTTTCTTAGCCGTTTAAGAACTGGCGCTAGCAGATCCAAATCTGCTCTTAAACACTGGGGTTCCGCATCAGAAAACAGACAGATTAGAGATATCTTCATATAGGTATAAGGTTATTTAGGGGATGTAATAAGGATGTAAAGGAGAGAGCACATAAGTCCCTGTTAAGACCTCAATTAGAGTATCGTTCAGTGTATGGGTCGTAAACCGGGTTTACTTGTTACAAGAACTGAAAACGATCCAAAGGAAAGGAGTACGATTTGTTGTGCGCGATTTCTGACAGAAAATCTTGCAAACTTTGGGCTCGGTACACTTTGGAGTAAGGAGATGAGCTGCTCGACTAAGTGGTATTTTCCGAGCTGTCAGTGGAGAGATGGTGTGGAATGACATTAGTAGACGTATATGCTTGAGTGAAGCTTTCGAAAGTAGGAAAGGTCATAATCTATGTACTGGATAATTTTCTGTGATTTCTCGTCTTCATATCACTAAAATGCTGAGGTTGTACCGTAAGGCCAGGGTCATTTCCTTCCCACTCCTATTCTTTTCTTATCCCATCGTCGCCATTATAACTCTCTGTGTCGGTACGACGTAACAAAGATGTAAAATCAAATCTCTGGAAGTGGTTAGACGTTTGTTAAACTGGTAAGAATAAAAATGATTTGATTTCAAAAACCAGATGAGACCAAAACTGTAAATTTTCACGAACTGCAAGAAAAATGTGACAGTGTAGAGCTAAATTGTTGTATGTAACCTAGAAACATACACAAATTTATTTTTTTATTCTCCTTCACGTACTGTGCGACCATTCATACAAAAATCTGATTAAAACAGTTACAAGCGCGCCTGTTGGCCATGGTTGGCGTCATGTCTTTACGGTCTGACACCGTACTTAGCTGGTAGACATCCCGTTGGTAGAAAAAAAATCGCCACCAGAATGTTGACCGGTAGGGTAGGAGAGGTGATAGTACACAATTTATAATCACTAGATTGTCTGCCAGATTTCTGGATTCAATTCCAAACCCCTCCGAAGTGTTCGTATAGTGTGAGCACATATGATGCTGTCAATAGTTGAGATGTGGTTGTGAAGGCTTGAGCAGACCACATGGTGTTATTTAACTGGAATAGGCTATGTGCCAACACCGAGTTTATCATCACACACTAGTGTTGGATACTGAATGCATAATTCGAAGCAGTGTATCGATTCATTCAAGTGTCCGAGTGAATCGATTCACAGGAACGGCGAGCTCACGGCACACGATTCAGCTTACTCCCAGCGGACAGTGCTGAGTGGCGCACTCACTGGACGTTGACAGGAAGCCGAGCTTCCGCTGCAGCAAGACAGTGAATCTTGGTACATCGAAAGAATCATGAACGAGCGCGGCTCAGTGAGACACATGATACACACGGCTCCTTATCGGCTCACTGGACACGCGGAGAGCCGAGCTTCCGCTGCAGCGAGACAGTGAATCATGGCACATAGAAAGAATCGTGAACGAGCGCGGCTCAGTGAGACACATGATACACACGGCTCCTTATCGGCTCACTGGACACGCGGAGAGCCGAGCTTCCATGGCAGCGAGACATACAGTGAGCCATGGCACATCGAAAGAATCGTGAACGAGCGCGGCTCAGTGAGACACATGATACACACAGCTCCTTATCGGCTCACTGGACACGCGGAGAGCCGAGCTTCCGCTGCAGCGAGACATACAGTGAGCCATGGCACATCGAAAGAATCGTGAACGAGCGCGGCTCAGTGAGACACATGATACACACGGCTCCTTATCGGCTCACTGGACACGCGAAGAGCCGAGCTTCCGCTGCAGCGAGACATACAGTGAGCCATGGCACACCGAAAGAATCGTGAACGAGCACGGCTGAGTGAGACACAAGATACACACGGCTCCTTATCGGCTCACTGCACCGAGACATACAGTCAGCCATGCTACACTGAAAGAATCGTATGCTATAATGGACTATCGAGCTCAGCTCATTTGAAAATAATACCCATTTGCATTCACTGTCCTCTTCTTACAGGGAGGTTTAAATAATAGATGGATTTATTTGCAGTGTTAACAAGGTAGTCACAACATAATTCTGAAGTAGCTAGTAAGTAGGTAGGCTATTAGGTTATACTATTTATTAGTTTAATGAATCTTAGTATTATAACTTAGTTGGCATTAGACAATTAAACTCGAGTCTAGCCTGCCCTATGACTATGAGTCATGCTCATGACCACTCAAAAGTACCTGTTTTATATTGGGAAGAACGGCTCAGTATTCTCTCAGTTCATATGTCACATCGTTGCATAAGACTTCAATCATATGTGGACAGACGCAATAACAATATGTTGAATCAGAAAACCAGCGGGCTACTGTACATCTCGGGTAGCCTATACAAAATATGACGATTAAAAAATCCTCAGCTGATAGAAAAATACTTTTTCTTTAAATGACTGAGCGAGTTGTCGTGCGGTTAATATCGCGTGGCTATGCGCTTGCATTCGGGGGATGGTGGGTTCGAATCCCACCGTCAGCAGCCGTTAAGATGGTTTTTCCGCAGTTTCCCCATTTTCACACCAGGATATGCTGGGACTGTACCTTAATTCAGGCCATGGCTGCTACCTTTCCCACCCTGCGTCGCCGGAAACCTTCGATGTATTAGAGTAACTAGCATTTTTCTAAGAAAGGAGTTCATAGTATGAAGACCAGATGGCACCTGCGAGCACTGAATGCTGTTGCTGCTGTCTTACCAGCACATACTACACAGATGCAGTAGGAGCGGTGACCAATGAGCCGTGAATCGGATCACTGTATCGATTCAGTAACGTGAACGGAATCAAATGAATCGAGTGTCCCATCACTATCACACACGCTCCCAGACGCGCAAATCGCTCACAGGAGTCGGCTAGAACGACTTGCATGAGGCCTCCCCGGAGGCCACAGGACATCATCATCATCATTTCAGTTACAGTCCGACTCGTTGGCTGAATGGCCAGCGTACTGGCCTTCGGTTCAGAGGGTCCCGGGTTCGATTCCCGGCCGGGTCGTGGATTTTAACCTTCATTGGTTAATTTCAGTGGCTCGGGGGCTGGGTATTTGTGCTGTCCCCAACATCCCTGCAATTCACACACCACACACAACACTATCCTCCAGCACAATAACACGCAGTTACCTACACATTGCAGATGCCGCCCACCCTCATTGGAGGATCTGCCTAGAAATAGCCACATGAAATTATAAATTATATTTCAGTTACAAAATAAACAACTTTTGACCTTGTCCAGTTTTGTAAAATTTTAAATTTTAAATTAAAATTAAAATCCTTAAAAACTTTCATTCCTTATCATGACTACAAGAAATAAGCCTAACAGTTCGGAATGTTGAATGTTCCTTTCTAATCATCATCACAGCGATCGGAATTGTGATTATTACCTATCTCAATATGTACGTCTTTGGCTGGATCTCAATAATGGGATGCCAGGGTGTTCATTTCGGGACTGTCTTTTGTCTGAAAGAGCGAGAACGACCATTAGGTAGCGCTAGTTGAGGAGTACCTGCTGGCGCTATAATCTAAAATAATTTCTGGATTTCTCTGATTTTTCGAAACAATCCTCCAATTTATGTATGACCGGTAGCTCCGATTTCATACTAAATTATATTTATAATAGTAATTATTTCATGCAAAACAACGTAGCCTATCACAAAATAACTAATTTATAAGGCTGATTTGGAAAATATCGATTAGACCACATGACGAACTTAAGGGATCTTTTTCCAATACAACACAAGACTTCGCCTCAGTAAAGCACTGATGAAAGTGCGTATGGGAAGGAGTTATCTACCTATGTTGTATATTTTTATTATTTCCGGTTGAAGTAAGGTCTGCTGGAAAGGCGACCAATGCAAATATTTCCCCATCTTTTAACGAATTTTTGTTCCAGAAAACCTTGACCAAAATCATCGTTGAGCCTGCGGAAATGGCTATGTGAAATATTTCAGCTGAGAACTTTGGCCGGTAAGGTTCTACAGTTTATGAGTAATTTCAAGGAATTCTAGCTCATGACGATATGTGTGTTGAGGGTCAGTATTTCTCCAACAACATTATCACATAGCGGTTTTTGCAGCTTCAATGACAAAATATTGGGATCTGACAGACGCGACGTCAAAATTTTTTCATTCCAGTCCTGATACCGTCAGTGTTTCATAAATACAATTTTCGTAAATGCTGTTGATATTCCCCTCAAGGGCGCTAAAGACATGGATCGTTTTTACGTACTGAACGAGTTACACATCCAAGCATTAAAGCGAGCATTTATACTTACATATATACAATGTTCATAAAATACAAAATAAGATGTGTGTGTGTCGTTTATGGTCCAGTAACTCTTTATATATTACGTCCTACTAAATTCTTCATGGTCAGTTACTATGATACACTGGTATCAGGCCCGTTACAGAAGAAACACGCTATTCAGCCATTTTCATGTCTGCTTTTTGATGCCGTTCATATGGTTCCTCGCGATATCATGTAGGATATACGACTACATTCTGAAAGCCATCATAAATCAGTTTGTTTTATGGCTGCGTCCGAGCGGTGATGACTAGAATATAAATGGCGGTCGCACAGTACTTTCCCCGTGAAGTGTACCGGGTAACGACTGTTCGGATAAGGTGTATGCGTCTCAGGGGAAAACTGGCTGTCGGCCAATAAGGCGATAAACTTAGGAAATATAAACACGGCCATATTTCTCGGATGATGGTCTATTCATTACTCCTTCCCGTAAAATAGTAAAGGAACATTGCATAAAGTAGCTGGGGACAATCAAGTTCTCTCGCGGAATACAGTAGAAGCACCCTTCTAGAAAGCCTGGTATGTTTCAAGATTTCTCCTTGGGTTGGCAGTGGTTATGAAGAATTTGTAATTTGCCTGACTGGTGATCAACTCGGTTCGTTCAGAACTGTGGCTACTTGGAACGAATAAAGTACATAGGGATTGTCAGTAGATCAATCTTCTTCATCCGTTTACCCTCCAGTGTCAGTTTCTCCCTCGGACTCAGCGTGGGATCCCACCTCTACCGCCCCAAGGGCAGTGTCCTGGAGATTCAGACTCTGGGTCTGTGGATACAACTGGGGAGGATGACCAGCCCTACCTCGCCCAGGCGGCATCGCCTGCTATGCTGAAGAGGGGCCTTACGGGAGGATGGGAAGGGATAGACAAGGAAGAGGAAAGGAAGCGGCCGTGGCCTTAAGTTAGGTACCATCCCGGCATTTCCCTGGAGGAGAAGTGGGAAACCACGGAAAACCACTTCCAGGATGGCTGAGGTGGTAATCGAATCCACCTCTACTCGACCTCCCGAGGCTGAGTGGACCCCATTCCAGCCCTCGTACCACTTTTCGAATTTCATGGCAGAACCGGAAAACGAACCCAGGCCTTCGGGGATAGCAGCTAATCACACTAACCACAACACCACAGAGGTGGCCAGTAAGTCAATACGAGATGAAATTTCAAATTAATTAATTAATTAATTAGTGAGGTGGAAAAATAAATAAATAAATAAATAAATAAATAAATAAATAAATATCCACTTAGTATAAAGTCCCAGACACTGTCTGTCTGTCTGTCTGTCTGTCTGTCTGTCTGTCTGTCTGTCTGTCTGTCTGTCTGTCTGTCTGTCTGTCTGTCTGTCTGTCTGAAATAAATAAATAAATAAATAAATAAATAAATAAATAAATAAATAAATAAATAAATAAATAAATAAATATCCACTTAGTATAAAGTAAAGTCCCAGACTCTGTCTGTCTGTCTGTCTGTCTGTCTGTCTGTCTGTCTGTCTGTCTGTCTGTCTGTCTGTCTGTCTGTCTGTCTGTCTGTCTGTCTGTCTGTCTGTCTGTCTGTCTGTCTGTCTGTCTGTCTGGACTAATCTCAAGAACCAGCGGATGTAGTTTTATTTTAAGCATTTCTCGGAAAAGGTTTGTGTATAGAACCCTGTACCATCAAATTATTTAATATATTATTTTTCTCCTGTTTTTAGATTTTATTAGTTGGCTCTGCCTCCTGTCCCAGCTTGCGACTGATCCTGAGCTCCTTCCCCCTCGCCTTATATAGCCGATTGGCTAGGCGCGTGTAAGGGAAAGAAGCACTGGCGCAGCCGCGCTGGGGCAATAGGCTATCGAGCCGTGGAACCCCTGATGGGTGGTTCCACCGTGCTATCTTTATTTAAATATATTTATACAGTAGATAGGCAACTGAGTTTAAACACAAAAAGAGACCATAAACACAAAGCTAGAAATAATAGTCCTAAAAATGCACAAATACATATCACTTCTCCTATGGGACTCTGCGTTGTCCGACCGACTTCCTGGGGCTGCGTCTGCTGGGTGGCCATCCTCGGATGGTTCTGCGCCGGCGTCTGGGTGGAGCTTGAAGTGGATGCTCTCGGTCGCTGCTGGTCGGTGATGGTATCGAGCTCCTCCGTACTCGGGGGAATGAGGCCGGAGGAGAGGTGACTGTTGCCTTGTCTACAGTTGAGGTGCTGCTGCCACTGTGGCAGCTGCTGTCCCTCGACCTCTTCCGCCCCGTCCGCCGCGGCCCCTCCCCCTGGTTGCTGGGGCGCGACTGACCGGTAGCCTCGGAAGAGGCTGGAATTGGAAGCCTTGGGGTAGTAGGGCCACCTCGTCTCCGGTGGCTTGGTCGAGCTGGATGGCTGCCTGCCATCCTCTTGAGAGGGCGATATACAAGAGATTGGCCCTGTTGAATGCATATTTGCGTTGTGCGTGGTCCAGATTCTCCCAGGCCGAGAGGAGCCATAACGTCGTGGTGGCGTCGTGGTGGTCGCGTCCTGCTGGTATCCCTGGTAGAAGAGCTTCCAGAGCCGTTGCGATTTGGTACACCCTGTAGTCCGGTGGGACTTCCAATCCCTTTGAGTAGTTGTGGGAACGTAGGCTGCGAAAATTGAGATCGCCAGCTTCCGACGTCCCTCCGCCATCGTCGGATTCCCGTCCTTCGGCTAAAAAATGCTGCGTTAATACATTCATGTTTAGGGCTAGCTGGTTGACTATGGCTGAGAGTTGCTCCAGCGTCTGCGGGGCCGGTGGCTGTTGTGGTGGTGGTTGCTGTCCGTCCGCCATTGGTGCGTTCCGTCTGATGAGGAGAGGAGTGACTACGAGTTGTGACGGTGTTGCCGTTGATGAGGAGGCTGCTGGAGTTCTGTCTTTGGAGATCGGTCGCTTCTTTATTACTTTATAGGATAATGTCGTCTGTCTGGATGGACCGGCGGACATCCTCCGATGATCCGTGCTGGGTTGGTGCGTGGGAGTGCCCGACGTTCCGCACCTGACTCTTCTTAGTTGGCTCTGCCTCCTGTCCCAGCTTGCGACTGAATAGTGCTGCGGAGGCGATGGGACATCACAACTGAGACGTCATGGTATAGCGGTTCCGGCAGCACACCCTATACCCTATCTCCCCACTCCATTGGGCAACTACGCAACCAGGATAATGGACGAAGGGGTGCATCTTCCACGACCTCAACATGCTCCCACAGTGTTTCGAAAGACACGACCGTCTCCATTAATGACGGAAATCATTCAGGACCTTCTTCGACATCGAATCATCACTGAAGCAGAACCCACCTCCGCATTTCCTCTGTTCCTGGTCGCCAAAGATGACGGCACGGCTCGCCTCATCTATGATCTAAGCCCGTGGACGGCCTACATCCGAAAACCTACATTTAGCCTTCAGGGCCCTGCCCAAGCTCTACATAGGATCCCGTCCACCGCTACAGCCATGAAGATCGACTTGCGCAGCGGCTTCTATCACATCCCCATTCGACCTAGAACACAGCATCCATGGGGCATCAGGTACCAAGGAAGAAGCTATACCTGGACTCGCCTTCCGATGGGGCATGCCCTGGCCCCATCTATCATGCAGAGATGGGGCCAGGCTGTCGCCGAACTCTTGGAAAGTGAATTCCCGGTCCGTGTCATAGTCTACTTGGATGACTGGCTCATTTACAGTGTACAGTGGACCCCATCAATGCCCGAAGAGATAATACTCTACTTAACAGTAGTGGTTGGTGTCACCATTAGCAGGAGAAAGTCAATCTTGGAGCCGCAGCCCATACTAACGTATCTGGGAGTGACAATCGATATTCCTAGCCAACAGTTATCTCTACACCACGCGACGCAAGAACGCGCCCTTCAGCTGATTCAACTCATCGCCGACGCGGATGAAACAGGCCGCCAGCAGATCGCCGGCTATCTGTCATGGTTGGCCTACGCCAAGGGGTGGCCCTACTTCATTACGAAGCACGCATTGTCAGGTGAGCCCTTCTGGATCCGACGATTGCTCACCCCGGAGTTTGTGGCCACCCCTCGGCAGACAGGACTCCATCACTGGCCCCTCGCCAGCTATTCTGATGCAACGCCTTGGTCAATTGCAGCAGTGGCACCCGAATACAACCAGGAATGTGCCCAGGCCTTCCAGCAACCAGCACCCATCCACGCAGCGTAGACGGCAGCAGCGATAACAGCAGCTTTGTGGGCCCTCCGGGATCTCCCCCCGGGCCATGACAATATTACTGTGTTTACGGACAACTCCATTGCTTTGTGGTCATTGAGAACGGGCAGAGGCCCAGTGCTACATAATACATTGTATATACTTGTACTATTCATTATGTTAATAAAGGAAGCTACTGAGAGGGGTATATCCCTCTCGTGGTGCCCCATCTCCTCCGCGACCAACCCGGCTGACGCTCCTTCTCGGGAAGTGCTAGATTCTCTCCACACGCACCCAGACCTTTTATAAAAGGCGGGGCGTCCCGAGGAGGACCGCCAGTCTGAATAGTGCTGCGGAGGCGATGGGACATCACAACTCAGATTGAGATCGCGTTGATCACGTAACAATGAAACTGACCAACGAACGGATTTTCGAGTGTTACGGGACAGGGAAATAATGTATTCATAAGAACAGAGGCAGTAATCTTTTCCCAATTTCATTGCACAGATTCAAGTATATTACTCAGTATTCACAGCAGTAGATAGTGAAGAAGCCGTTAGTTACCACGCAAAATTCCTAAATTCTTTACATCATTCTGTCTTGCCACCATACAAGCTGGTTTTGATAGGGGGTTCCTATTAAATTGTTACGTAATCTACACCCGCTGAAGTTATGCAATGGGATGCGACTGGTAGTAACAATTTTGGAAAACTGTTCGATTGAAGCTATTAATTTAACGGGCTGTGGTACAGGATAAGTGGTCTTAATACCGAGAATCCCTATGATTCCTCCGGATTTGCTTTTTGATATCAAATGAGTCCAATTCCCGGTAAGAATCTGCTTTTACATGACAATAAACAAAGCATAGGGTCAGACACTTAGCGTGGCTGGAGTTGACCTCAGTGGAGAATGTTTTCTCATGGACAGCGTGTCCCTCTCGCGTGTTACATCTCAACGAAATCTTCTCGTGTTCACTACTGGAGGAAAAACGAGTGGTGTCCAATACAAGGAAAGTCTTCGCTTATAAGTAACCTACCTTTTAAACTTCATAACTGCTCCCTTGCAAAGCCGAAAAAATAAATAAAAAAAATAAATAAATAAATAACATCAATGCCTGTGGAATTATTGAAATGAGAATCACGTCCCTGTAGTTCGTACTCCACGTTAAACTGGATTCTTGTGATTGTGACACAGTATAAGTTGTATCATCCTCAGGGCAAAACTGGCTGTCGGCCACTAACGCGATAAAAATAGGAAAGTTGCATATATTTTGATTTTACATTACAAGTGAGTTATTTTACACTGAATATTCTTTATAATCCTCATTGCACAGTGATGTAATTTAGTGTAAGAGAGGATCATGAGTAGTCAATTCGCACTAATAATGACACGTACATAAATAAAAATAACAAATAAATAAAACCTCTAATTCGTGTCCTCGTAGTAGGTATTGCAGCTTTTTCAGACACACCATCAATGAAAGTGACCTGCATGAACTGTTTTAATCACACACCAGCACTCCTGTCGTTTAAAAATCACTGACAGTACTGAGAATCGAACCCGGGCCTCCGCGGACGCCAGCTAATAACGCTAACCGTTACACTACGGATGTGGACAATTAAAACTCTGTGGTACGTAATAAAAGGTGCTAACGCCATTTCAAATAGCAAAAATTCGGACAATAAAGGTATCCTCATTTTTAGAGTTAAAACTTCAGAAACTGACACATAAATTGCAGTTGCATGAGAGAAATATATGTATAATAAAAGTTTGTTAATATAATGTACACAGTAGATAAAGTGCTGTTTGAACAATTCTAAATGTGAATTATTCACTATTTCTTTAAGAAAAGTCGGAGATTTTCTTTTGGGTTTTTGTTCACATATTTTTCTTTCAGCAATGCCACGCCGTCGCTTAAAAAAGGGGTGACTTCTCATTTTGTTCCAAAGAACATAATGCAGTTTGAAACAAACTTAAGCCAGCTTTATTTTAGAACGAAATTTAAAGCAAATTAATGCAAAATCTCTCAGATCAAAACCGTTAAATCCCTCCTCAACTTTTAATGACGTCGGTCGCATTCCTCTGACGTGATTAAAAAAACCAAATACTTTTCTTCAGAACCGCATCCACTTTCCAGTATATTTTGCCCATAAAGTGTAAGCCTAACATTAAAAGTAAGTTATAATAATAATAATAATAATAATAATAATAATAATAATAATAATAATAATAATAATAATCATCATCATCATCATCATCATCATCATCATCATCATCATCATCATCTGTTTACCCTCCAGGTTCGGCTTTTCCCTCGGACTTAGCGAGGGATCCCACCTCTACCGCCTCAAGGGCAGTGTCCTGGAGCTTCAGACTCTTGGTCGGGGTATACAACTGGGGAGTATGACCAGTACCTCGCCCAGGCGGCCTCACCTGCTATGGTGAACAGGGGCCTTGTAGGGGGATGGGAAGTGTGAAAGGGATAGGCAAGGATGAGGGAAGGAAGCGGCCGTGGCCTTACGTTAGGTACCATCCCGGCATTCGCTTGGAGGTGAAGTGGGAAACCACGGAAAACCACTTCGAGGATGGCTGAGGTGGGAATCGAACCCACCTCTACTCAGTTGACCTCCCGAGGCTGAGAGGACCCCGTTCCAGCCCTCGTACCACTTTTCAAATTTCGTGGCAGAGCCGGGAATCGAACCCGGACCTCCGGGGGTGGCAACTAATCACGCTAACCACTACACCACAGAGGCGGACAATAATAATAATAATAATAATAATAATAATAATAATAATAATAATAATAATAATAATAATCGTATAGCCTCAGCTACCGTGTGCAGACATTTCAATTTGACGCCATCTGGCTGTCTGCTCCTCAATCTCGACGTTCCGTTTTAATCTAGGCCCACTAGATGGCAGACCGAGTAAACCGAAACTCTCCTGGGCGTCTATGGCTGAGATTTAATGAATTTTGTCGGGTAAACACCAAATGTGTCACCAGGGATCTCTTACATGCCGACATCGTACGACATGGAGTGTCGAATGGACTTTTCTCCGCCCTTCAAAAATCCGACTACCTCTGCCGGGTTTGAACCCGCTATCTTAGGATCCGGAGGCCGACACTCTACCACTGATCCACAGAGGCAGCTAGTAAGTTATAATATTAACATACCGTTCCCTGAGCATAAATTTTGTATCTCATACACACAGTATATAGTAAAAATTCTAAATTTATTTATAAAAGTTCAGTTACACATTTCGGTTAACACAGGTGTCAACAGAGGTTTTATTGCATACAAAATATTATAGGTAGTGTCCGGTGGCCCGCGATCACCACAATAATAATAGCGCAGAATATTCAACGTAGAAACACTGCAAGCATAGTTGTCAAAATAAGCTTCTCAGGCATCGTCTTTTTCTTTACACTTGTGCGTTCATTGAAACTATTACAAATGCATACAACATGTGCAGGTTAAGAATTAGTTTGTAAATGCATTTGAGAGATACTTTATACTGTTCTTATTTTATGTTAGCGGTTTTGATTTCAGAACATTTCAGTGGAATTTTAAAAAACTCAGATACTCCGCCTTCGTATCAGCGGATTAACCGGCACGTATAAGAACTTCCGCGGAATAAAATTTCGGCATTTAAGCGTCTCCAGGAAACGCAAAAGTAGGCCTAGTTAGCGGGACGTAAAACAATATTATTATCATTATCCATCTTCTGGCTGAATGGTACCATACCGGCCTTCGGTTCAAAGAGCCCTGAGTTCGCTTTCTGGTCAGGCGGTTCTTTCCATCTTTATAACACGATTCTCCTCAGCGAGCATGTATGTAAAACTCTGTCACCATATTGAACTATTCATAAAAAGAAGCGAATTTTTGTTTGAGGATATTGAAATATGTCAGTTAAAAAAATAGCATTTTCTTCTGTTAATGCACGTCATATGATATGATTTTGTACATCATAAAATCTAACACTTTCTTTTTATTTCTAGTCCTAATTTTCAGGGAAAACCGCCAAATGAATTAATTACATTTCTATTTTCAGGTAAATATTCGTGATATTTTAATGTTTCCATTGGTAAGTTTAGAAACTAAATTTTTTCATAACTGTCTTTATGAAACTAATTTTATTATTTTTTTTTTGCTAGGGGCTTTACGTCGCACCGACACAGATAGGTCTTATGGCGACGATGGGATAGGAAAGGCCTAGGAGTTGGAAGGAAGCGGCCGTGGCCTTAATTAAGGTACAGCCCCAGCATTTGCCTGGTGTAAAAATGGTAAACCACGGAAAACCATCTTCAGGGCTGCCGATAGTGGGATTCGAACCTACTATCTCCCGGATGCAAGCTCACGGCCGCGCGCCTCTACGCGCACGGCCAACTCGCCCGGTTTTTATTATAATTAGGAAATTATTTTCTTTTATAATGCCATCAATATTCAGCTCATAACTTTTCTCAGTAAATTATTCTGGTAAATTTCACGGTTAATGTACAATAATGTGATTTTTTCATTTAACACTTGACTCCATTCTAGTAAGATAAAATGCATCTCATCGACTCTAAATACGAATGTTCAGCATACGGAAGAGGTTAATCCCGCCACATATGCAATTTAAAATTACCGAAAGATACAGCTTTGTGCCTTAAAGACCCCGAAAATTAAAAATAATCATTATATAAAATTTCAAAATAGTTTGCATTTCGACTGAGTAAAATTAAGAACAATACCCAAGCCACAAAATTAATTAATACACCTCTTTTGCATAATGGGTCTATTAATTAGAAAGAAACCGAGTACGTTGGCCATGCGGTTAGAGTGCGTAGCTGTGATCTTGCATTCGGAAGATAGTAGGTTCGAATGCTACTGTCGGCAGCCGTGAAGATTATTTTCTATGAGTTACCATTTTCACACCAGGCAAATGCTAGGACTTTACCCTAATTAAGGCCACGGCCGCTACCCTCCCAATCCCTGCAATGTTCCATCCTTGCATCGCCGAAAACCAACGATGTGTTAGTGCGATGTTAAAACCACTGGACAAAAATTAGGAAATTAAACTATATTGTCTCGAAATTGTGAAGTCTTGGACTGAGGCAGATCTGAATATCTTTTGACGTGATATGTTAAGAAATATTACTTTAGTTGAAAGTTCCGCTTGAGGATTCAGTAACGTCCTTTATATGCTGAAAATCCAGGCTAGAGGAAAGAAATACAAGAATACTTACAGAGCGGCATAACTCAAGATCTTGCCGACTTTCTATTTACGGCGCTGTTTGCTTCATTTACTATTCATTCCTTCGTTGTCGTAGCGAACGCTAACCTAGGAGTGTGTTAAATTATTCCGTCTTCTTGAGACCGCCAAGCAGTTGAAACACAAAGCTTGATCTTGCGCTCGGCGTCTGCCTCGTTGGGTGTTCTGCTGCCAGAGAGACTCGCCTGCTTCTTTTCGTCAGCAGTATGACCCGGCTTGGAGATGCTTCCCTTTATTCGTACATCTCAAAGAATTTGCAGGTCACCTGAGAGAGCATTTATTGATACATTACGAGTTTATTCTGTTTGAGCAATATGGGATATAATACCATGATCGTTTTTTGCAAGGAATTTCACTAACTACAACCGACAATGAATGACGTAAAATATATATTAAGGAAATGAGATGTTCTCTAAAAAATATATCCTGCTAAGAGCCAAACTTTATAGCGTATTAGGCCACCTACGTTAATGAGATATATACCTAGCAACCTTTGTATGACGTCAAAGGGTGGTTGAATAGCGCCACCACTGAGCGATTTGGCCGTGCGGTTGGAGTCGCACATCTGTGAACTTGCATTCCGAGATAGTGGAATCGATCTCCACTATCGGCGGCCCTGAAGAAGGTTTTCCGTGGTTTCCCATTTTCACACCAGACAAATGCTGTGGTTATACCTTACTGAAGGCCACAGACATTTCCTTCCCACTCCTAGCAGTTAATAATTAGTGGAGCTCTGGACTCCGGCGTGATAGTTCATCGTTTGAAGTGTGATTTAATTCGTCTCAGTGGGTTCTAAAAGTACATTGCAAAAAATAAAATAGTGAATATTTGAGAAAACTGAGGTGCTAAGAAGTGCGAACCAATTATTTGAACCAAGCGAGTTGGTCGTGCGGTTAGTGGTACGCAACTGTGAGCTTGCATTCGGGAGATAATGGGTTCGAACCCCACTGTCGGCAGCCGTGAAGATGGTTTGCCGCGATTTCCCATTTTCAGACCATGCAAATGGTGAGGCTACACTTTAATTAAGTCCACGACCACTTCCTTTCCACTCGTAGCCTTTTCCAATCCCATCATCGCCATAAGACCTATCTGTGTCGGTGCGACGTAAACAACGTGTATAAGCGACTTCCAAACTATTAAAGATGTATTTATATCAACATGTTCTTTGACGCGGTACGTATCCTACGCCAAAAGTCGCAACCGTAACCCCGACACAGCCTGGTTGAAATACGCTGTCCTCCGAAATCTGCAGAAATATTTATCAAATTGTTTCTTCAATTCGCGTTATGTCACACCGACACAGATGGTCCTATGGCGTCGATGAGATAGGAAAGGTCTAGGAGTCGAAATGAAGCGACCGTGGCCTTAATTAAGGAACGGTCCCAGCATTTGCCTGGTGTGATAAAAAGAAACACGGGAAACCGTCTTCAGCGCTTCCAACAGTAGGCTTCGAACCCACTATCTCCTGAATGCAACCTGATAGTTAAGTGACCCAAACCGTGTGGCCACTTGCTCAGTATCATTAATTATCACAGGTCTAAGTTTGCATTATATAGATCCGTTTTTAAATTTTTCCACCCTAATGAGATGCCTGGGAGCATCGATTTCTAAAAGCACGTGCCCCATTTTCTCTCACCGAGCATGTTGGCTGCAAGGTTTGGGTCATGTAGCTGAGAGCTTGTTGCGTTCGAACGGAACTGCCGGCAGCCCTGAAAATGATTTTCCGTAGTTTCCCTTTCCTAGCCCATCGTCACAATAAGACCTGTCTGTGTCAGTGCAACGTAAAGCAAATAGAATTTCTCATCAATGAATGCAGTAAAAGGCCTCCGAGCAGTCAGGAGAACATATGATTAGTGAGAACTGGAATTCCCTGCTTTTTCTCCAATCAACTACACTGCATCCATCAACAAACAGCATAGGCATACATTGTTATTGTTGTTGTTGTTATTATTATTATTATTATTATTATTATTATTATTATTATTATTATTATTATTATTATTATTATTATTATTATACTACACATATGATTAGCGTTCTTTGCCTGCACAGTTTCATTTCCTGAATATCTTACGAGACCTTGTCTATTGCCTTCTGTTGGCAGAACTTTGAAAACACATTTAGTTAATGATAATTAACCATTGGACAGAAATTTTCCCACACCATTATATCTGCTGATGTGTTTATATATATAAGTGTTAGATTCTTCAGTCTGCCGAAACTAATTTGCTATATTTAACTTTATAAACAATCTGAAAAGGAAAAAATAACATAATTATACCTTAATCAGAAGCAACTTAATTAAAATAAAAAGGCATGTTTCTTTCTCGAAAGAGCATCATCAGATACTATCAAATCACTCTCAAATATATTTAAAAATGTAGAAACATGTACATATATTTAAATCCTTGAAAACTTGAATTAGGGAACCTGTTTTAGTGAAGTCCACTCTGCTGTCCGCTCTTGCATAGAAGGCATATGTTTTATTTATCATAGAGTTTAAAAAATATTTATTTCAAATTAGTTTTGACAAACTGAAGAACCTGACAGTTATAAATTAAAAAGAGATGGATTCAGATATCATTTAAAAAATCCTGGTATGCGTTAGAACAAGCGTGTTCCTTTCATAGATCCGCGTGATCATCGTCGGTTATATTAGTATGAACGTGAATGAAATACGAGTGATAAGCAAGACCATAGACCTAATACAGGCATTCGTAGTGATGATTGCTATAAAAGTGTCACTTATTATTATTATTATTATTATTATTATTATTATTATTATTATTATTATTATTATTATTATTATTATTATTCACTAGGGAAGTAGAGGGGAAGAAGCGGCAGGGCCAAGGATCCTAGATAAAATTACCACACAAAACTTTACATTCTGAATGTATTCCGTAAATAATATATTGTTCTTACTTTTCTGTTCCTCCTCTGCGAACCATGTGACCTTGCCGCGGTGGGGAGGCTTGCGTGTCCCAATGATGCAGATAGCCGAGCCGCAGGTGCAACCATATCGGATGGGTATCTGTTGAGAGACCAGACTAACGAATGGTTCATCGAAAGGGGGATAGCAGCCTTTCGGTAGTTGCAAGGGCGGCAGTCTAGATGATTAACTAACACGGCCTTGTAATAATACTCAACATGGCTTAGCTGTGTTGATACTGTTACACGGCTGAAAGCAACGGAAAACTACAGCCTTAACTACCTCCCGAGGACATGCAGCTCCCTCTGTATGAATGATGTACTGATGATGGCTTCCTCCCGGGTAAAATATTCCGGAGGTAAACTAGTCCCCCATTCGGATCTTCGGGTGGGGACTACACGAGAGGGGGCGATCATCAGGAAGATGGATACTGACATTCTGCGAGTCGGAGCGTGGAATGTTAGAGGTTTGAATCATTGTGGTAGGTTAGAGAATCTGAAAAGGGAGATGGATAGGCTAAAGTTAGATGTAGTTGGTATAAGTGAAGTACGTTGGCAGGAAGAACAATATTTTTGGTCAGGCGACTACCGAATTATCAACACAAAATCAAACAGGGGAAATGCAGGAGTTGCTTTAATAATGAATAAGAAAATAGGGCAGCGGGTGAGCTACTACGACCAGCATAGTGAAAGAATTATTGTTGTCAAGATAGACACCAAACCAATGCCCACCAGAGTCGTGCAGGTCTATATGCCTACTAGTTCAGCGGATGATGATGAAATCGAAAGAATATATGAGGAGATAGAAGATTTAATACAATATGTAAAAGGTGACGAGAATCTAATTGAGATGGGAGACTGGAATGCTCTGGTAGGCCAAGGAAGAGAAGGTAGTACAGTAGGAGAATTTGGATTGGGACAGAGGAACGAAAGAGGAAGTCGACTGGTTGAATTCTGCACTGATCATAATTTAGTCCTTGCCAATACTTGGTTCAAACACCACAAACGACGGCTGTATACGTGGACGAGACCTGGAGACACTGGAAGGTATCAAATAGACTTCATTATGATTAGGCAGAGATTCAGAAACCAGGTGTTGGACTGCAAAACTTTCCCAGGAGCAGACGTGGACTCTGACCACAACTTGTTGGTCATGAAATGCCATCTGAAGTTGAAGAAATTGAAGAAAGGAAAGAATGCAAAAAGATGGGATCTAGACAAGTTGAAAGAAAAGAGTGTGAGGGATTGTTTCAAGTAACATGTTGCACAAGGACTAAATAAAAAGGCTGAAGGAAACACTTTAGAGGAAGAGTGGAGAGTCATGAAAAATGAAGTCAGCAGGGCTGCTGAAGAAATGTTAGGAAGGAAGAAAAGATCAACTGAGAATCAGTGGATAACTCAGGAGATACTAGACCTGATTGATGAACGACGAAAACACAACAGTGCTAGAAACGAAGAGGACAGAAAAGAATACAGGCGATTAAAGAATGAAGTGGATAGAAAGTGCAAGGTAGCTAAGTAAGAATGGCTGAAGGAGAATTGCAAGGATGTCGCAGGCTGTATGGTCCTGGGAAAAGTAGATGCTGCATACAGGAAAATCAAGGAAACCTTTGGAGAAAGGAAATCTAGGTGTATGAATATTAAGAGCTCAGATGGAAAGCCACTTCTAGGGAAAGAAGAAAAAGCAGAAAAATGGCAGGAGCATATCCAACAGTTGTATAAAGGTGAAGATGTAGATAATTTGGTTCTAGAACATGAAGAGGCTGTTGATGCTGAAGAAATGGGAGACCCAGTTTTGAGGTCAGAGTTTGACAGAGCTGTGAGTGACCTAAATAGGAACAAGGCACCTGGAATTGATGACATTCCCTCTGAATTACTGACTGCCTTAGGAGAAACCAGCATGGCAAGGTTATTTCATTTAGTGTGTAAGATATATGAGACAGGTGAAGTCCCATCCGATTTTCGGCAGAATGTTGTTATACCTATTCCTAAGAAAGCCGGTGCTAACAGGTGTGAAAACTACCGCACCATTAGTTTAGTATCTCATGCCTGCAAAATTTTAACACGTATTATTTACAGAAGAATGGAAAAACAAGTTGAAGCTGAGTTGGGAGAAGATCAATTTGGCTTCAGAAGAAATGTAGGAACACGTGAAGCAATCCTGACTTTACGTCTGATCTTAGAGGATCGAATCAAGAAGGACATGCCCACGTACATGGCATTCGTAGATCTAGAAAAGGCATTCGACAATGTTAATTGGACCAAGCTATTTATGATTCTGAAGATGACAGGGATCAGATACCGAGAACGAAGAATTATTTACAATCTGTATAAAAATCAGTCTGCAGTGATAAGAATCGCGGGCTTTGAAAAAAGAAGCAGCAATCCAGAAAGGAGTGAGGCAAGGCTGCAGTTTGTCCCCTCTACTTTTCAATGTTTACATAGAACAGGCAGTAAAGGAAATCAAGGAGAAATTTGGAAAGGGAATAACAGTCCAAGGAGAGGAAATCAAAACCTTGAGATTTGCCGATGATATTGATATTTTATCTGAGACTGCAGAAGATCTCGAGAAGTTGCTGAATGGTATGGATGAAGTCTTGGGTAAGGAGTACAAGATGAAAATAAATAAGTCCAAAACAAAAGTAATGGAGTGCAGTCGAACGAAGGCAGGTGATGCAGGAAATATTAAATTAGGAAATGAAGTCTTAAAGGAAGTAAATGAATATTGTTACTTGCGTAGTAACTAACGATGGCAGAAGTAAGGAGGACATAAAATGCAGACTAGCACAAGCAAGGAAGAGCTTTCTTAAGAAACGAAATTTGCTCACTTCAAACATTGATATTGGAATTAGAAAGATGTTTTTGAAGACTTTCGTGTGGAGCGTGGCATTGTATGGAAGTGAAACATGGACGATTACTAGCTTAGAAGGAAAGAGAATAGAAGCTTTTGAAATGTGGTGTTACAGAAGAATGCTGAAGGTGAGATGGATAAATCGAATCACGAATGAAGAGATACTGAATCGATTTGGTGAGAGGAGATCGATTTGGCTAAATTTGACGAGAAGAAGAGATAGAATGATAGGACACATCTTAAGACACCCCGGACTTGTTCAGTTGGTTTTTGAAGGAAGTGGAGGTGGTATGAACGGTAGGGGTAGACCAAGGTATGAATATGACAAGCAGATTAGAGCAGATGTAGGATGCAATAGTTACGTAGAAATGAAAAGGTTAGCAGGATAGGGTGGCATGGAGGGCTGCATCAAACCAGTCTATGGACTGATGACTCAAACAACAACAACTTTTCTGTTTATCTTTTCAACAACAACAGTAACTATAATAATTAACAACCGGAAAAAAATTTAGAAAAGTATTCAACAAAAATTTAACAATTCAAACTTTACAGCAGGTCCTCTGAAACGCCCAAAATCTCACGCGTGCAAACTGAGGCGCAGTGGTTCTCGGGGCGACTCGGTTAAGCTTGGCTAAGCTCGGCTCGGGTGGTGGAGCGCTGCAGAGTAGGTGAGGAATGGGGAGACTGGCGGAGCGAGCGAGACAGGCGTAGAGAAAGACAGGGACAGCGCTATTACTCAAAATCGAGGAGTGAGGGTCTGCACTCTGGTCAGCCTAGGGAAGTTACCTTTTACAGGTTGTGCCGCGATTTTCCACCGGTGCATGCACCCTGAGAGCCCCTACTTTAGAGCTTCATAAATAATCGGGAGAATGAGCTCCCAGTTCATAAGACTTATTAGCCTTCACCAAGGTAAGACAATCTTTGGTACATTGCACAAGAAGTGTGAGCTTCCAACAATAAAGTTTTGCGATTTTCAGAGGTCACTTCAAATAGTACAGAATCATCTGTATAACTTAAAATTCATTTGAATAAATAGAATTCACGGGGGTATCTGCCCTAAAATGAATAAATATTGCAACATTTTAAAACATATAGCCTAAAGGAAATTTAATTAAAAGTATTTTCTCATGTCATTATCGATTAATCAGTAGGCTGAAGCTGTGGGGGATTTTCTGGTATTAGGCCTGTTATCCTAAGGGGATTTTCTCTCTCTCTCTCTCTCTCTCTCTCTCTCTCTCTCTCTCTCTCTCTCTCTCTCTCTCTCTCTCCAAAGGGAGATTGAACTCCCAACCTCAAAGAACCTACGGGCTTAGTACCCACATCAAGTTATCTTAACACATTCCCAGAGGGAAACGATGAAATTTAAAAGCCTACAAGCTTTTACAATTTCTACACTAGCTGCAATTATTTCATACGTTAGCAACAACACAGATTTGATTCAGATGGATCCAGAAGAAACAGGACCAGCACATAGTACTACAGGGCAATAAATCATTTAAACAGAATGTTCAGTAGAAAAGGCAAAAAATAAAAAAATAGACTGTGATGCTGAACTTACTCAGTCAAACCCATGACATGACTACGATATCACCTAATGGGGCAGAATGCCCGTTGGTACAGAGGATAAAACATACTACATTGCGATTAAGGCAGGAAAGTCAATAACCGAAAACCCAGAAGGAATGCATTCACTTTTTAAAGCTTAGTCACAAATAAACACAATGAGCACGGGAAACAATAGTCCGCACTCGTGCTTCCTTTACATGATACCCACTGGGGTGGTTGCACTCGTAGTAAACAAACCTAGAAACCTACATTTTAAAAAATAAGAATTCTCTGCGTTAAAACAAGGTGCCTGCGGCTGAATCTTAACCGCTACATCCTGCAGTGGAACGATGATATCATTCCGTCACCACATGTAGGTAAGTTCTTCTGTTAGGATAAGTGAGTTTGTCCGTGTACCTTTAATTTTGCCCCAGCTCGCCTGTAGCCTTATATGAGGAAGACCTCATCGGTCGATGCATAGATCAAGATAGATTCATAAGGTCCAAGATCGTTCTTATTTATGACGGTTGGCTGGCGGACAATTAGTTGACTTATATTGAAATTACAGTTCGGAAAGCTTAACAACGGAAGAAATAAGATAGCGTTTGTCAGCTCCTAACTGTTACAATACTCCACCAAGGATATTTCATTCCAAGTCCTCAGGTGGCACCCCAAACCAATTATTGACCTCTGTTAACAAAGTTGAAAATCATGTGGTTTTCTGAAAGTTCAGCATATCTCCGCGAGACTTCACCATACTCGGGCGTTTAAGGTGTCGTCTATCACCAGGGAGAAGCTTAACTGTTGTTATTACTATTAATATTGTATGGTCGTAACTAGCATGTGCAGACCTTGTTTTCTAACTTGACGTCCTTTTGAATGCCAAAACGTCAATTTACAAATTCTGTTTTACTTTACTACATGCTAAAGTATTGCAAATCTCTATGGGGCGATATAAGGCTAACTTTTAATTAATTTTGTCAGGTTAACACAAAATGTATCACCAGAAATCTCTTACATGCCAAAGTCGTACGACATGGAGTAACGAATGGAAAACTCTTTTCCACCCCTCAAAAATCTGGGTGCCTCTTCCGGGTTTTAACCCACGATCTTGGAATCTGGAAGCCGAAATTTTAACACTTATCCCCAGAAGGATTTAATGTGGTACTTCAAAATGGCCCAGAATTTGCCAGTTATATGAAGTATGTACTCGTCTATCGTATTGAACATACATCCTATACAAGTTCCCAGTAATAATGTGATGAACGTTTTATTTACCGCAGTTTATAAAAATATATTTAGTTTGGTAACAACGTTTCACTGAGTGAACTCGCTCTTCACGCACGAACAATTTTATCACATGGTCCTGGTTCAGGTATTAACTCCAGCAAATCAACTAATTTCCTGTCAGCTTAAATTTCAAACATTCGCAATTTTCCGGTTAGTGGAGCAGTGCTACACGGAATGCATGACATTGATTGTACGATTGGAGTACACATCGGTGTCGAATTCAACTGCTGTCCTCGGGGATGAAGGCACACCATCACACGCCAGTGTGTTGATGCTTCAACAGTGCAAGTATCTTGTTTTGTAGGCGAAATCTGCTAACAATGTAATGAGTAATGACCACATTCGACAGTAAACATGGATGTAATACTGTATTGACCTATAGTAGAACCCCCCGTATTGTGACCTAATTTGTGATGCTTTCTGTTTGGACTCGGAATTGTTCGAATTATCCGGGAAATTTCTACCGAGGCTTTGTCGGGGCAACGGCCCCATATTTTTACGTACCGCTTAATAGGCATTTTCGAAATAAAGTACCTATTCAGACTTCTTCTTATTCTTACTAGCGTTTTTCCGCCAGAGGAGGGTCGGCTGTCTTGATCATAGCAAACCATTTTGCACGATCCTGGGAGACGTTTGGTCTTAACTTCCCAGTTTTCATGTTGGCATTTACTTTGCTGTGCCAAAGTTGTTTTCAACGCCCACATGGGCGCTGTCCATCAATTTTAAAGTGGTGAGCAAGTTTAGCGACTGTTCCAGGCGCAGCACGCAGCTCATGGCAAAATTATTGGAGGTGTTTCTATCGAGATTTCTTGGTGATGGGTGCGATACCCATTTACTGAAAAACGATGACATTCTTAACATGATCCAGGAGGGTAATGCACATTGACCAATGAAACATTTCCACTTCAATGCTATGTAATTACCGTTCGATGAATTTGTCACATCGATCGACATTCAACACTGCATAAAGGAACAGGATGCACCAGCATGCGGTACATTTTGGATTTCATATGTACTGGCACTCTTCTAACCCTAATCACACCTATGACTTTCCTCCTTCTCATCCATGCAGTTCTTACGGTACTGCGTTCTTCATCACCGATCCCACCATCGTTATGTAGGCAGAAAACCATATCGAAAGCTTTCGGTCTTCGATGAGGGCACTCCGTCAACATGAATGGAGCCTTTGCTTGGAATAGTTTCCAGTAGTGAAGGGCAACGCGCTCGCTAGAGACTCTCGAGACTGACGTCAAAGATCTCGAGACTTGCCATAAACTCGAGACCAATTCTTCTGTGCTGCGATCTGTGCGACGTCCCAGTTATTACGAGTGTAAGCTTGATACTATATCATAAGCAGTAATTGCGTGAAATAAGATTCTCACATGGAAACGCGTGTGCCGATAAATTTTTTCACAGACCTAGGAAAGTACTGCATGTTGAACTGCGAGTCTCTTAATACCATTAACGATAACAGTATGTCAGTATCAAGTTCACGACTTATTGAAGCTGAATAATCCTCTATAATTTGTGAATAACTGTAGACAGGATCTACAAGAGCCTCCATGGCTCAGGCGGCAGCGCGTCGGCCTTTCATCGCTGAGTTCCCTGGTTCAAATCCCGGTCACTATATGTGAGATTTGTGCTGGACAAAGCAGAGGCGGGACTGGTTTCTCTCCGGGTACTCCGGTTTTGCCTGTCATCTTCCATTCCAGCAATACTTTCCAATGTCATTTCATTTCATCTGTCAGTCATTAATCATTGCTCCAGAAGAGTTGACAGGCTTCGGCAGCCGGCAAAATTCCTTTTTTTAACTATTTGCTTTACGTCGCACCGACACAGATATGTCTTATGGCGACGATGGGGTAGGGAAGGCCTAGGAATTGGAAGGAAGCGGCCGTGGCCTTAATTAAGGTACAGCCCCGGCATTTGCCTGGTGTGAAAATGGGAAACCACGGAAAACCATCTTCAGGGCTGCCGACAGTGGCGCTCGAACCCACTATCTCCCGATTACTGGTTACTGGCCGCACTTAAGCGACTGCAACTATCGAGCTCGGTGGCAAAATTCCTATCCTCGCCGCTAGATGGGGGCTTCATTCATTCCATTTCTGACCCGGTCGAATGACTTGAAATAGGCTGTGGATTTTCATTTTCATTGTAGATAGGATTTACACCTGCCTGGATACTAGCGGCGTGCATTATTCAAACTTAAGACGGGGAAAAATGTGCTTCGCTGTATATGCAACCTCCATTACAAGTGAGTGGAACGTGTCATCTAAAATGCCCGAGTTTGCTCCAATTCTTCCTACAGAAGTGACGGGCAACGCTCTCAAGACCGATTCTCCTGTGCTGCAAGCTGTGCGACGTCCCAGTAACTACAAGCGTAAACTTAATGGTATATCATCAGCAGTTTTCATATGGAAACGTGTGTGCCGATAAATTTTGTCAAAAGCCTGGGAAAGTAGGCCTACTGCATGTTGAACCATGATCCCCTTAATACCATTAACAAAAGTGAAAACAGAATGTTGGTATCCTAAAATGTTCTCGATTTATTTGAGGTGGACATTTTAGCTGAATAATCCTGTATATTTTTTAATAACTCTAGATGGGATTTACACCTACCTGGATACTAGAGGCGTGCATAATTCAAACTTGGGACAGGGAAAGATGTGCTTTGCTGCATATGCAACCATCATTACACATGAGTGGAACGAGTAAGCTAATACGCCCAAGTTTGCTCCAATTTCTTTCGACAGTGGTGATAGGCAACTCTTTCGTGCCGATTCTCCCGTGCTGCAAGCTGTGCGACGTCCCAGTAACTAAGAGCGTGAAGTTGACAGTATATCATCAGCAGTTGTAATAAGGAAACGTGTGCCGATAAATTTTGTCAAAAATCTGCTTTTTAAGTGCCGGATCATGTTGAACTATGAGCTCGTTAATACCATTAACGAAAGGGAAAACAGAATGTCACTGTCTTAAACCGTTCTTGACTTATTTGAGGTGGACATTTTAGCTGACTAATCCCGCATATTTTTAATAACTGTTGAAAAGTGTACACCTCGCAATTGTTGTCGAAAGGGTAGCTTCTTGTGATGCATAGTGAGCGGGAGGTGTACTGTGACGATTCCCCTTCTTTGATATTATGTGTTTTTAAGTGCCGGATCATCTCAGAAGTATTCCTGTATTTTACGTATTTTTAAGAAGACATAGCGGGCTGTGTGCTATGTGGCATCTCTTCAAAGTAACCGACATCCACGACTTAAGTTGCATTTCGGACATCTTCGTAAAGTCGTTGCGTACAATTATACTTCTAATAAGAAGAGTTGGCGTGTGACATTTCTTAGAGGGAGGTCCATTTACTGCCTGCCGAGGCGGAATAAAGGGATTGGCTGTGTGGTTGCCATGGAAACGAGGGTGGGGCGACTACGGTTGCCAAGGAGATAAAACTTCAGGGCAGCTCGTCTTGCTGGGAGTTGCCAAACCTGTCAATGTCAATGATAAGAACCTGATTGTTTGTATAAGAGTGATCGCAAATGGAACGACACCGTCTGCCAGGTAGTCTACAACAGATCACAGCGGTCAGAATGAACGAGGGAACAAGTGAGCCGGAAGCGAGGGGTAAGAGCATGTAGAAAGGAATGCTCGAATGTGGCAACATCGTGAAATGGCACGTGCAGTGCTCATCCCTCCAACCTTACCTGTCAGACGCCAATTTTAGTTAAGTTAGACACAATGACATATTGCACCGTCATATACTTATGTACCTATGTATGACGCGAATACTCTATAACATTATAAGTAATTATTTCCTTCGTCATTAAAACATAGGTAAATACAAGCAGTGGTGACATGATACTGAATGTGGGTTCTGATAACGATGTACACCTACCTGCCGAAAGTAAAAAAAACTCAGGCATTTTAGGTTATATATTCCACTCATGCGTAATGGTGTGCAACAAGACGCATCTTGTCCCGTCTCGAGTTCGAATAATGCACACTTCTAATATCCGGGTAGGTGTACCTACAGTAGCCGTCAGTTTCTGTACTTAGCCTACTCATTGGTGTACTTACTGCTGCATAAAATACCGGAATGCGTATCCTTTATAATTATATTATACTGGTTCAAAATAGACCTCGGTAGAAATAAAAGAAATGAACGCCCTAGTCGCTTGTTGACCGAATTAACGTCATATGGAGAAGGAGAAGGCCAGTGGTTGGCTATTCGCATACTCGTCACAGAGAACATTCAGCTCCGTCTACGTGCAGGCCTAAGACACGCTGCTCGCCGCAGAATACGGGCACAACGCTCTCTAGATCTCTCGGTATTTCTCGTGAGGAATAGTGCCTGCGATAGTCTCGTGAAACCTCCAGAAATCTTGAGACCTTGCTTCAGACTGCCCGTCACTAGTTTCCAGGTATTCGGTCTTGTATTTATTCAGTCTAAGATCATACAATGAAAGGCACTTGTTCCAAAATTTAATTTGGCGCAGCAGTCTTCTTCTGCTAGTATCTGCAAGTGCAACATCATCTGCATATAAGAGCACCCAAGGGATATTCCTTTACACGTTTCGCGTGACTGCGTCCATCACATGGAGGAAGAACAATGAGGAAAATGCCCACAGCGCAACATACACAATTTGTGGTGTTTGTGTGTAACAACTTTATCCAGTTAATTAGCAACTCTGGTACATCACGATATCGAATTTAATACCAGACAACTTGGTGTAGTACGCGGTCGAAATCCTTTCCAAAATCAATATGCAATGGCTTTCTTTTGTCTCTGTGCTTTTCAATGATTAACCGTCCAGCCAAAATACCATCAATGATTCCTTTGCCTTTGACGAAGCCACACTGATTGGTACTAATGCTGATAATTTCCCTCAATCGGCGACCAAGTATTCTCTCAAATATCTTTATTGTATGCGACAGGAGGTAAATGGGATGGTAATTAGCACATTATGCTAGATCACTTTTATGTTCATAGACTGGCACAGTGATGCTAGTAGCCCAATCAAATGGACCTGAGTCAGAGCCACTTATAGTACCGGTACTGAAAAATTTGGTCACCCAGCTTACTGCCGTTTCCTGTAGTTCCTGTAACATCCAGAAATATGAAGTTATACCGTTACTTCTTAAGTAAATTTACACATCTACAATTCCATGTATTCCAAATCACTTTCCACCACTGGGGCAGAAGATGTACTCGGCTGGGGCTCCAGCAGCGCGTAACTCACCTCACGACTTAACTTTGAAACGCTCCCGATAAGCTATTTTGATCCTCAACATAGGTGACTTTGGACTTTTCGGATATCTGACAAGCGACTCTGTTCTCCTGAAGGCGTTTTCGAGAACACTGTATCCATTTATTGCCCATATAAGACGGCTATATTTGAAAGGAAGATAATCACACATTTCTTTGCATCACATGTTTTCAGATGTGAATTCTTGCTTTGTACGTATAGAAATCACCGAGACTATTCAAATGACACCTCATACGACATGATACCGCGCCGGAGTTACAGTAATTGTTCACCGCGCGGCACACCAGTTTTATTACTTCGATATCGAAACCGGTGCATCACCTGATGACGTTATACACAGATCAAAGTATTGAAGTTAGATCAATGGTACTTTCCATTTAAAATGAGATATTGATCACTGTCGTCGCATGTGGTTTCTAGAAATTATTTCTCTTAAAACTTTTTATGATTTTGTAAAGCTCACCGGCTCCAGAAGCCTGCTGTGTCGCAACTACAGACGCATTCTACGTCACAAATACTGTTACACCTATAGTATTAGCAGCCACGAGGCACCGTGGTGGATTGAGTTCCTTACGTCAAGAGGAGATTAACGTTCTATTTAAGTGAAATGCATTGCGTTTTCATAGAAATGTGAAAGTTGAATAAATAAAGAGGAATATGCAGAATATTTAAACAGTGTATTAGAAATGCAATGAAATACAATAATGATATTTTATGCAACAAACATGATATTTATTTTATATATTAAGGTCTTTTAGAGCCAGAATGAACTACCTATTTACTGCACAACGTAGATCCGATTTAACTAAATAACTTCTTCTTTATATATAGTACTAGATTAAATTCTTTACGCTGAAGGTGGAATTTAAATACGTTTTACTCTACTGTGGATTTCGTTCATGTTATAATGTAATATTATCTAAAAATCATTAATAACTATTGTCCTCTGTTGGGCGTCATTTGTTTTATTAAATAAATATATCACTGAAATAAAATAAAATATAATACTCGCCTCATGCTTGGACGTCATGTGTGGTATAACTTATTACTTGAATAATAAAATAACTTAATAAAGTAATTAATCGAAATTTCCGTAATATGAGTGCCAGAGCTCACGTAAACATAGCCTTTGAATTTTAATAGAGCATGATAATTCTCTCTCTCAGGGCGTGTACATAAATCTGTGTACTGGTACATATCTTTCAGGCCTTACCTTACCTTCTTCAAACGAATAAATAGGTAGGAACCGCGCATGGGTTCATCAATAACTCCACTGATTCTAAAATAAATAACAATATTCTGAATAATATCCGTGCATGAGTACATCACCAATACACCAAAATATAAATATTATAATACACTCACAAAATACTGCTTTTATGATTATTAAACATTTTATTATTTTATTATTTATTATTATTAAACAATCATTGAACATTTTAGAAAAGAAAAGTGAGAAACAAAAGCGAGGACCAAGCTACCATAGCTTGATGACTTACAGTTAGAGAACATATATATTTGGACAAATACCCCTCACTGTCTATGTGTATCAAAACAACTTGCTGATTCTCACTATCCGCACTTGTTACATCACACTGATAGTGTACCTTTATAATTCTGTGCTCACTTATTCTAACACACGGTTTTATATACTTTCACTTGAGCAACACACGCTTGTTGTTCCAGATCATAGATTACGGAAAGTCAGATATACAATACCCCATAGCTTTCACGAACATATAAGACACTTGGTGGTTAGGACACCAAACCGCCACAAGTGATGTTTGTAGGCCAGTATCACACTTCACGCTCCACAAAAAATTCTTGTCAACTACGCTCCACAAAAGTTTCAAAATCCTTCTTCGCTGTTTTCCCACATGCCTATGTAGACCTCAGCAGACACACTCGTTGCGCTTCAGCCGTCAAGCAAGGTATACAGCTTTAGAGGTGAGTCAGCCTTATCAACACTTAGATTCAATCAGTTTCTCTATCAATTTTCTCGCTTTTCTTTCTTTTAACATAGGATTTCATCATTACAGGTTTCCATTGAACTGAGAATCCATGCCCGCTTAACAACTGTAGGGCAAATTAATATCACAGTTCAACCACTACACATACAGCATTAAAAATACTACGTTTTTATACTCAATAAAGATAAGAAGACGGCTCAGTTTTAATAATTCTATTGTATATAACGAACTTTTAATCCAACAAAGTAACATATACAAAAATGAATATCTTAATATCAAATGGACTGCATTAGACTTCAATCCTATAATCTTAGGATCGCATGTGAAGCCCATATTACGAGTATATAAAATCATAGACATTAAAGAATTGAAGACCACTCATATACCAAATGAGGAATTTTATATTTTGACTTGCAAGAGTTTCCTTGTCACACATTATAGTTTTAATCTAGTATAATAAGATGTTAATATTTAATTATAACAACGTTCTATTGTCTGTATATGTGGAGTTAAGTATGACAATATGCTGTTCATTGTTTTGATCGCCAAGTTTCTACACACTTTCCATGCAGTTGATGATGGTGTTAAAAATTGTACACCGAAACATGTTCTGTAATCTGTAATAAATAATGTTGTAAATATCATCCAACAACATTACATATGTATTGAAAAGGTGGAACCCGCTATATGCTCATTTAATAGTGATCTCAGTTCAATATGGATAAAAACATGAAATTCCTGTTCACATGACTCACGGAAACTTTCTGACTTGTAAATAGCACTGTTTCCCATCCGCTTGTACAAAACAAATTACTCATTTCAAATATGAAGACTTTCTGGCTTAAAATATTAAGAATACGTATACAAATGAAATAATAATAATAATAATAATAATAATAATATGAATAATGGCAATAATAATAGCGTCTCGTAGTTATGAATACAGTGCGAGGATATGGTATATGTACCATCACAATACAAAATTTCGGATTTGCGGGGTTGGGATTACCTGAGTTCTAGTGAATCGGAAAGAGGATTGTATTGAATGAGTGAATAAATACATTCATATAAGCATTGATGTTCAGAAATTGAGAAGTATGATTTTATTCACCACTAATTCATGCATAGTGATGAAAATCGTCGTTGCCAGGACAAAACCTCCTGTGTGATAATATTTTTGGAGATATACTGACCCGCAGCACATACATTACGAAGAGCGATAATACCTTGACAATATTCACACAATATTGCACCTTAGATGTCAGAATCTTACCGGCCAAAGTTATAATCTGAAATATTTCACGTAGGATGTTTTGTCCCGGCTGTGACGAAATACAGATATGCTAACATACAAAGAGTTAAAAATTTAAAATATATTTTACTTACGGTATGTATCACATAAATCCTTCTCGAATGTATCGTTACACAAACTCACATTTTCGAGAAATTTCCTGAACTTCAACTAATCTATGGAGATAATGATGCCTTCCCATGTGTGTCCTTACCACTGGCTACCTGCATCTTTTCTCTTAGATTCCTCAGATTTATTTGGCTACTTTCTTCTGATATTATCGTACGCGAAAATACACGCAATATTAAAATTTTGTTCAATTGCGTTGGTACAGTATTTATTCCAAATGTGTACCATCAAGTGCCAAATGTTTTCCATAATATTTCTGAAGATTACTGAACATGTTCATGAATAAACGCCGCCGTGAGGACACAAAAATGACGTTATCTTCCAGCGTATTTCGAAAAGATTTCCAAGTGGGTCATCTGTCTTAAAAACGGATTCTTCCGACATTCTGCGGTCGTGAGGTCCTAGAAGCAGCAAGAGTCAGGGACGGAGTTACACGAGAAATGAGGTGATCTGCAAACTGTCGTTGCAGAAGGCTAAGTAATGTGGCACCATCTTGCTGTATCAATTTTCCTTGGAGGGGAAAGTTGATGATTCGACAAAATCGATGCAAATCCCACACGAACGGCGTAATAATGAGGTCTCTGTAGACCACCTGGTTTCTTGGATTCTGTGCATCATCCCTCGCGAAATAAGGGCACGATTCTTGTTTGTGGTGACGGTTGTTGAGTACCGACTTCTCCCCTTCTACGTCTCTGATGGTGTGAAGGTGAATATCGTTGACATGCAGCAGAATACTGCAGGTGTTAAAGTATTGAAAAGAAACTTCCCATTCAGACTCAGACCCCGAATATTTTTTGGAGATTTGAAAAATCCCTCTACTAGCAGGTTGTTCTTGAGCATCTGCCAAGAACTGCACGAACCGCCGAGTTGCTGGCAGAGTTTAAAGTGCGTTCCAACACTCCGAAAAGGGAAGAACTTTGTGATAACTCACTCACTGGTTAGCGTTTAGACAGTCAGCCTACACAGTGATTCCTTTTCCTCTCAACGAACGAGAGCTAGAGTTATTGAAGATCTTTTGTCTTAGTAAATGCCAAAGTAGGCCATACATTTTTATGGATAAGAGTGCTCTTTTGATAGGCTTGTAACAATGATGAGCTGGATAATTTACTTATGTTTAGATTTTTCATAACTGCAGCCCAACAAGCCACATCCAAAATTTTCCGCCGAGTCTCTGATACGTTCGTAGACTACCTTCGCTGCAGAACACATTACTGAACTTCAGAGGCAGTTATTTCAGTTGACTGAAGTATCCGTTTACTAGGCAAATCAAAATAATCTTCGCTGGATTCGTTTTGAGACCTATCAAAGATAAACAGTTTGTGTTAAGTGAATAAGGCTACTGATTCAGTGTTCATTGCTATGTATAAGAGCTGTGTCGTCCAAACTTCAAGACAAAGACAGATACACGCGTATTTAAGCAGCCTCATAATCAGAAAATTATTGAATAATCCATCTGCAGCTATAGTGAACAACACTGGTGAGGTAATAGCTATCTTGAGGTATTCCCTTCTTCAAGGGGGTCTGTTTCGTTTTATTTAGACCAACGTCTACTTGAAAGCGGTTACTAGTTAAGACAGAAATATATTTCTTAGATTTTCAGACATATGTAAAGAAGCTAACGCTCTGGTGATGTTCTCGTGACCTACGGATTCAAATACATCATTTACGCCCAACAATACTACGCAGCAGTTCATTTTGTTTATTTTTGTTACTTTTAAACAAACGTTTATGACGGACGACGTTATGCGTGTCGCTGGAGAAGTTCACAGTGACTTTCCTGCCTTCTGTTCTCTATTCAGTAATATAACAAGATTATAAATACAGTTGAAATTGAGAAACTTAACTCAGATTTTTCCTGTTCCCTTGCAGTCTTGCTTGTCTTCTTATATGCTTCCGTCAACCACCAAATCCTTCTAATTTCCATTATTTTTTGTTGGCGTTTCGCTCCTTATTGTCATATTTTTACTTATTTTATAGAATTATGCTAGTGTTCTTTTGCTGTCACTTTCTGTCCTTATTGTTTGTTTTTCGAAGTCATCATTCTTTGGACCACCTTATCACACAATCTCCTGCCAAATTTTGACAATTATCTTTCCCAGTAGTATTCCACTTCTATGCCATCTAGTAGCTTCTTCAGCCCGGCCACGTAGTTGCCTTCATTTATATGTATCATTTGGTGCTGGTACGCTACACTTAGAATTTTACCTCCTGCCCTCATTTCCTTTCGCAGTTGGTTACGTTTTATGCTCATACAGCCCATGCTAAAGACCACATCCATTCATATCTCTCTCAGTTCTGTGCAGCATACCTGTTCCCATTGGCATTATTATTCCCAACTCTCCATGGAATAGTGATCACAGCAGACTGTAAAATACATAATGGATTCCATTTCGCTGTCTTTGGCGGCGGGCTCTCTCTCTTCAACCGACATGTCATTGACAGGGTGTGGGGGCATGTCACGTGCTATTCGAGAGTAAATTCCATTCTGTCCGGTTTTATGCTACCATTCCTGCCTAACGGAATGATTTTATAACCAAGGTTTTCAATATGTCAACCCATCTACCGGAACATCTACCTTGGAACCACTTTCCTTCTACTTTAACCTGCACCACCAATTCCTGCATGATACCGTGTCTTCGAGAGATGTGGCCGAGGAATCTCAGTTTTAAATGATCTATTCCTCTATTCCTGAATTTGAAGCTTTTTCAGAACATACGCATTATATCCATGGATATACTTACGAACCAGCAATTGACCCACATTTCAAAACATTCGTTTTTGTTCTTATTTGCTTTCTTAATGGTCCATGCACTCGCGGCATAAGTGGCGATAGAAATGTCAGGGCATTGGCTTGATTGAGTTTCGTTTGTCTTGTTATCGTCTTGTCCTTACATATTTCATAATCTTGGCAGCTGCGGTTCTAGCCATTGCTTGTCTTCTGATTTATTCTAAACAGCTACCATAATTTCAAATTAGTGTTCCCAAGTCGATAAATTATTCACAGCCTAAAAGTCAGCTATTTTCTCGTCTATAGGAAATCACTGTCCGGCTTAACTGCGATTATGATATTTGTTTTGGTCGTGTTCATCTCCCTTTGCTGGCTACCGTCAACCGCTCCATTACGACTCACAACTTTCCGACGCTCACAACCGTGACGAGTGTCTCGTCGGCGTACCTACAGTTGCTGATGATTTGACTTCTACCGAGATCCCACCATTCCAGTCTTCCAGTATTTTCACATGACGTGTGCAGAGCAGATGTAGAGCCTGGGATATAAGGTGTAACCCTGTCTGACTCCTGCTTCGATCTGAAAGGTGTTGGAGATAGCGATGTTGACCAGCAGTTTCTTTCAGTGAGGTTCCTGTTTCATTAAGTCAAATGCTTCCCTGCGTTCCACAAACCATAGGAATTGTCCTGCGTTGAAATATTTAGCCTTCTCGATGTTTTGTCGAACGGTCAGGATATGCACTATGGTACTCCTTCCTGACATGAAGCCACTCTGTTCTTCTGCTTTAATATTCCTCAAAAGGAAGCTGCAATTCTTCCAATGATAAAATAATTTCTTATTCTGGCATTGGGCCATTTATGTTTGAAGGTAATCTTATATTACACTAATACAGTGATATACTACAAATCTAACAGTTCATTGACTAGCGAGAATTTTATGGGGAACAATAGTGAGATATTCATCAAAATTATCCGTAGTCGGGATGCGAATCTCTCTCTTTTGGCTTCCGAATGATAAGATTGTACGTATGTAAAATTATTTGACAGGGATTAGAATTTCACTTTCGAGGGACCACAGGATTGGTTTCGTTTGTGCCTTCGATCCCCATGACCTACATAGTATTGAGAACAATAGAGCCAACTCATTATACAGTAGTTCAAGTAGAAAGAAACACATGCTCATGCACATATATCAAAAAGACATGCCCATAAATTGAAAAAAATTGTGTGCAAACCAGATTTCAGGATAAAGGTCCGTAATTGAGGCAAGCAACTTTGATAAAGATATGTTAATCTTTCCAGGAGTTTATAAACTATATACATACGCAATTGATTGATTGATTGATTGATTGATTGATTGATTGATTGATTGATTGATTGATTGATTGATTGATTGATTGATTGATTGATTGATTGATTGATTGATTGATTGATTGATTGATTGATTGATTGATTGATTGATTGATTGATTGATTGATTGATTGATTGATTGATTGATTGATTGATTGATTGATTGATTGATTGATTGATTGATTGATTGATTGATTGATTGATTGATTGATTGATTGATTGATTGATTGATTGATTGATTGATTGATTGATTGATTGATTGATTGATTGTCCCGTTTCTCCACGGGGTCGGGTATGAGGTGAGATGAATCTGTCGTGGCGAGTTTTTATGACCGGATGCCTTTCCTGATGTCAACCTCATCAGAGGAGTTAATGATACGATATACGACAGTAGAAATGGAGAGGGTGAAACCCGGTGCCGGCACATACCCTACTCATGCTGAATAGCACCAAGGCGTCTGCTCAAGGCTTAACGTCTCCATTTGACGGACGAACCACTATCAACAGCGTCATATGCCCTCACTCCATATGAGCACTGCGGAGAGGTTTGGAACCTAATCCAGGCCTTTGGCACGCAATGTAGTGCTTAAAAATTGTATACCATCACCTCCCATACCCTGCCGTCCAACATTCTGATGGGGAAACTTTTTTCGACCAACGGGACTCGAACCGGCTAACCATTCTGGCAGACCGTTTAGACTACAACGCCTTAACGATCATGGCCACAAGGCGGGCTACATAAATACCGTCGAATGTTTCAACACACAGAACACATTATTGCATTCAAGAAACTCAAAAAGAATCTAATGTAAAACCACTAATTGCTTACATGGATATCAACACAGACAGTTCTCCCCATCGACTCCACGAGGACTAAGCCGTAGCACTTAATATGTAAATTATTAGCCAACTGAAGAAGGACTTGGACGTTTATATTCTTTGCCATTCTTTACATGTTTAATTATTTGCGCCTTTAATAACAAACAAGCCCATAGTTGAAGCTTTCTGCCTTGAAATCGAGCATCCTTAACAGCCGATTTCCCGGATGCAATCAGGCAACAAATTTAATGTTTCATCTTACCGACCAATTTCTATTCTCCCCACACTATCCTTTATCTTTGAAAAAATTATACACCAGCGTCTCCTCGCATTCACGTTGCCGTATATCTCAACCAAGCAGCATGGTTTTCTACCAGGTGGCTCTTGTCTAACAAACCTAGCCACTCTGCATAGCTTTGCATCACACGCCATTGCAGCTAAATCGCAGCTGGATATCTGCTACGTAGACATTTCGAAAGCTTTCGATTCTGTAGACCATACTCTGTTGCTCCATAAACTCTCCGAACGATTTAATATACATGGCAGTCTTCTGACCCTTCTTTCTGGCTTCCTACATAACCGTTGGCAGAGAGTGGTAATATCAGGCACTTCATCCTCATGGTTACCAGTCACGTCCGGTGTCCCACAAGGCAGTACTCTTGGCCCCTTGCTGTTTTCTTTGTTTATGGACGATCTGCCGTCCGAACTCAACGAAACAGCCAATACCCTACTCTTTGCTGACGACTGCAAGATATTTAGGGAGATCAGGAATCCAGGAGATGCAGCTCTGCTACAGTCCTCACTTAATGCCCTCTCGAACTGGTGCCGTACTTGGAAACTTATCCCCAATCCACAAAAATGCAGCCACATGACCATAACACTACGTAAATCTCCTCTACCGACATCATATTACCTACTCGACAAGCCCATCACCGTAGTTACGCAACAGCGTGACCTAGGTGTAATATTTGATACAAAATTACAATTTAAGACCCACATAGAAACATATACAACCAAGGCCATGAAATTACTAGGCATTCTCTATCGCTTCACAGAAATTTCTGACCCCATTGCTCTTCGTCACTTCTTCCTCACGATCATTCAACCTCTCTTAAACTACTGCTCTCCTATTTGGACAACAGCCTCCCCCTCCAATACTAAGCAGTTAGACAGAGCAGTGTCCTTCTTTGCTGCAATTGTAAGGAACAGAAACCCCAAGCTCAGAAATCTGTCTACGCAGCAGGTATTAATGGCAATTAATATGTCACCGCTGCACATCAGGCGACAGGTAGCTGACCTGAGTTTCCTCCACGGGATCTTAAATGGGCATTACCGCTCGGAACATCTTGTCTCACTCTTCTCTCTCCGCGTTCCTTCCCGCTCCACCCGAACCAAAGACCTTCTCCACATTCCCCACACTCAGCACTCAATACTTCAACGATCTTTCCTAATCCGCCTCCCGACACTTTTTAACAATATTAACAGGAGACAAGAACTCGATATAGCATCGAATAAAAGTGTATTCGAGAGGTGTGTAAATAGCCTCTTAAAGATAAGTTGATGTGAAGGGATTATACCGCCATCTTGACCCACGACGACTTGGCTATCAATATGGACATTCTTATGGTTTTCGATTTGGACAGTTGTTATTAGTAGGCTGTGTACCTGATCTTGTTATATTTTGTTATGAAAGTTTACGTTGGTTAAATAGTCTGTTGGCAGTGCAAGTGAAATTTGCTCAGTGTAGCTGTATCTTGTGCTTTGTGAATAAATAAATAAATAAATAAATTGTATTCTTGGTCAAGAAATGACTGAATATGTTTCGTGTGGTGAAATAGTGTTTCGAACATAATTCGTGTCTGTTTACTGAGAAGTTGGGATATAAACTTATGTTGTGTGTATATTGTACATGTTATGCCACGCATTTTGATTAACATGACCTGACACGAATATAGATGTATTAGAAAGAAGTTTTGAATATTTTGGAGTGGCGTGGATCGTTGCATGAAAGTGAAAGATGAACAGTAACTAGCGCAGAATGAGAGGTATAACACAAGCTTTCGAAATGTTGAGCTACAGAGGAACGCTGAAGGTGAGATAAGTACATATTTGAAGAGATATTTCATCGAGTTGGTGAGAGGAGAGATCTTCTTTATCTCCTGCGTGAATGGGTCACTTAGGAGCACGCGGAATCAACATTTGTTGAGCTTCCCTCCTTGCCCAACAGTTCCTTTTCACAGATTGTTGTAATTGTTGCTCCTAGTACGTCGTGTTGGTTTCTTCTCGTATTCGCGAAATTCGATCAGAGAAAGAGTTTAATTGTTAGGACACATCTTGAGACAGCCAGGACTTACTCAGTTTTAGAGGGAAGTGTAGTGAGTAATAATGGTAAGAGCATACCAAGATTTGAACGTGACAAAAAGATTAGAGTAAATGTAGGATACAGTAGTAACCTGGAAATGAACTACCTTGCAAGAGATAGGGAAGCATAGAGAGCTGTATCAAACCATATCTGTGAACTGATGACCCGAACGCAACTAGAATAGAAGAAAGATTAAATTTGTTGCCACAATTGGTGTTGATGACTGCGGTACTGTTCACCATTGATCACTCCTGAGTGATATGCTGTGACCATCTGGGCGCCAATGTTTCTTTCCAAGGCGCCCGACTCTATTTCACACGTATGCTCTCGCTCCCACGGACAGAGTTCGTATTTTTGCTCCCCGTTAAGAGCAGCCTTGTCTGCTCGAACCGTGGCTGTTTTTTAGTGCTTCTGCTAATATTGTTTACCACACACCAGAGTCTACCCTTCTCAGCTATATAATGCTGTAAGCTATTCAGGTCCAAGACCAGACGAATTGAAACAAAGATCATTCCACTCTCATCCTTGAGGATAGATACCTAGTTGTACTTTCTCTTAAAACAAAAATCAACACCACCACACCTATCAGCCAACAGCCGTAGTCGTGTTGAAACACCGTATCCCGTGAGATCTCCGAAGTTAAGCAACATTGGGCGTGGTCAGGAGTTGGATGGGTTGCCACGCGCTGTTGCGAGGAGGTAAGGGAATGGAGGAGCGGAAAGGAACTGGCCACCCTACCGCACGTAAACTCCGGCTCAGGAACACCTTTGCGGAGGTTCGGACCTGCCTTCGGGCAGAATAACCCTTACCTACCACACCTATCTACCTTCCTAACACCACTGATCCAAGTCATGTACAGTATGGCACGCAAGCAACCCGCAAAGAACGGATAAAGAGCGCAGTGTCAGTGGTAGTTGATTCCTAAACAAGAGCTGATTACACTGTATACGTAATTTAAACAACAGTGCAAAAATAATAAAGTAACAAGACTTTCAATTACATTTCTTTTTACATTTGCAGTTGTTGCAGTTTATTGCAGTTAAAGCCACATAGATACGAAACAGTGACGGACGAATGGACGCGGACCTTTCGCAGTGCCGTATCTTGCGCTATAGTTTGCAGAAAGTCAAGAACTACTTGTGTTTCGTGAACCGATAAATACCCAGATTTGATGAAGTAATAAATATTTAGCATTAGAAAGGATAATAGAGAGCCTCCGTGGCTCAGACGGCAGCGCTTCGGCCTCTCACCGCTGGATACAGTGGTTCAAATCCCGGTCACTCCATGTGAGATTTTTGTTGGACAAAGCGGAGGCGGGACAGGTTTCTCTCCGGGTACTCCGGTTTTTCCTGTCATCTTTCATTCCAGCAACACTCTCCATTATCATTTCATATCATTTATCAGTCATTAATATCACCTTGGGAGTGGCGACTCCATTGTAATAATAGCCTATATCTGGTTCATTCATTACATCCCTGACCCGGTCAATGACTGTAAAACAGCTTGTAGCTTTTCATTTTCAGAAAGGATAATAGAATAAAGTGCAGCTTTAATAAGTGTATTCTGTGCTATTTTCTAGAGGAAGGATATATGGCTCCTTTTCAAGAACTTCCATATATAGCTGAAGGAAGCGTGTGTTTGCATTAAAACAACATATAACTTATGGTTCAATTTCTTCGTGCATTCAAATTTTATGAATAACAGCTATACGACTAATTATTCGCCTCCTTACATACTATCACTTAGTGGGAAATTCATTTCAGTATCCTAACTTCTGAACCGGGAAATTTCCGCTGAGAAATGAACATGGGAATATATTATTTTGGCTAAAAACGAGTCAATGCATCACGACAAGTACCTTGATGCGGGTGACTAAGTAATTCATCTTGCCCATTATGTGGGTATGCGTATGTTGTAGACGCTTTAACATGTCCTGACCATTTTGATATATATTTCATGATTAAACCCATAATTCAGATGACATTAAACTTCTTTGCATTATATTTCATAAAGAGTTACTCTGGCACAAAGAAAAAGTAACTAAGATAGTAACCGTTGACGAAATATTCGGGATGTTCACATTAGCTGGGCCAACCAGTTTATACATACCTCCACTACCAGTATCCACAACTTTACAGGCAGGATAAAGTAACGCTGCTAAAGGAATTTATGTCAACAAACTTTCCTGTTGCTTGTCTAGTACGAACTAGGCTAAGTGGGGTGGTGTTTATAACACTTCTAATTCAGGAAAGAACAATATTGTTCACATCGCTGAAAATTTCACGTGTACAATATTAGCTGCTAATGAAAAACCTGGACGACAGGAGAACGATGTAAGGTGGTGGTGCGAACAACAAAGCAGGTCTCCACAAACGAAATCAAACTGTGTGGCACATATAGATTAAACATCTTGGCCTGCCATGACGACTGCTGCCCATTCACATGGCCTAAAGATATCGTAGCGTTATTTGATCAGCGTAACGATATCTTTATCTTATTGATTGCCTTTCTTGATCGGATACGCTGACCCTCATATCTATTAGCTCCTCAATTCGTCTTATCAAGCTGACTAAATCCCGTTCCACCGACAGTTCTTGGTTTAAGTACTCCACATACCAACTGAAAATTAATTGAATATCTTTAAATAGCAATAAGACTACCAAAGTATCCCAATCTCTCTCCTCAGCTCTTCTCACATCCTGATAGGGTTGTGGTTACAATATGCTGAAGACATAACCCAAATTTACGGCCGGATGCTTTCCTGATTCCAACCATATGTGGAGGAAGGTTCTCAGTTTCATGTTTCTGTGGGAGTTGGTAATGCCGTGTGTTGCCTGTGAACCAAAATGTGTGTATTAAGATAAATATAAGCATCCAGACCCCAGGCTAGTGGAATTAACCAGACGTGGCTAAAATCCCCGGCCCATTCGGAAATCGAACCTGGAAGCTCTGGAACGAAGACCAGTTCACTGACCTTTGAGCCAAGGATGTGGACCATATTCAGCTACTATATTACTTGGAAAAATTATTGCAATCTATATCCATTAAATTAAAATGAATATTGTAATGCGAAAGTAACGATTCTCCATTCCGTGAATTGAACTCTGTAGTTTTCAAAGTTGACATTCCTGAATATATTTCTGGTAAACCTAAAATCTTTACCCCTCAATATATCAGTATTTTTGTTCTTTAAGTAACTTTTATTTTTCTAGAACAGCAGACTTACTCGTCGAAGTTCCCGTCAGCATGGTGGAATGCACAGACCATGTCCTCTCTGTGAATGAACAGATCTTCTTAACGTGAGATGCCTGCAGAGATTCTGCCTGATATCCGTGAGTGGCAACTAGTTTTAACACCACATAAAGTTCTTACAGCCTCTGTTCGTCAATATTTTTTGATGCAATTGTCTTAATTCTACTTTGGAGCCTTAACACTTCTACGGAGGAGGAGGAGACAAATGGTTCAGATTTTCCACAGAACATAAGTGTTAAAGATAATGTTTCTGCAAGAATACACATTTCCCATGTGGCTACTTGAAGGTCAACGTTGTATCTCATAAAATATTTCATGAATTTGAGCTAAATTATCAGAATAAATAAATAAATAAATAAATAAATAAATAAATATAATAAATAAATAAATAAATAAATAAACATAAAATAAATATTTCCATTAATGCTTCACGACCCGTCGTTATAGACATGATATAGGTAAGCCCAAAAAGAATATATCATGTCTAAAATAAATAAATAGTTCTGATCATAGATTTGTTAACTACATTGAGAAAGAGAACGATAAATTCCGGTGAAGCAAACTGCTATTTTATTTACATATAGCCCCAGTGGGAATTAGTGACTCTAACGGTATGTAAAGATCACCACCACTCACAATATGCCCGAAATTCCCACTACTGTTCATACGAACTGGTATGAGAACTCTTAAGCTCTCTTTACTAGGCCATTCAGCCATTATTTCAAGAACCACGATGTGACTACAGGAAGTCACACCACAAATTATTATTACTATTATTATTATTATTATTATTATTATTATTATTATTATTATTCGGTTCTTGTTACATACCGTAAGTACGTTTCTTGAGAGATAATTACTTTACCTAGTTTTAATCTACTTCAAATGCTTGAGACCCAGAGGAAGAGTGAAGAAGACGTTCCCATTTCAGGATAACGAGAAATAAAATTCCAATGGGTGAAAGTAGCCCGTCACGATTTACAAAAATATCGGGCCAAGACAAAAATCGTGGAAAACAGAAAAGTGTTGAGGAAGAAAGCTGCAGACGTAAAGGATATATCTGAAGAGAAATCGAGGAGAATAACAAGGGTAACCTCAGAAGAGAAACGAGCTAGAGCGTGACGGAGAATGGAGCAGCATTGGTGAAAAAGGAAGGAAGCACAAAGGAACTTGAAGATCATGAAGGGAGTGGTTTAATCGTAACACATAGTTGTCAGTGCCAAATAATAATAATAAGAAGAAGAAGAAGAAGAAGAAGAAGAAGAATGTTTGTATCGGAGGCGCACTTTCCCCAGCCAGTTAAATTGCGCGCCTTCTGTAAGGCCATCTATGTAAACAAACTTGAACGGGTGTACTACCAGATACTTTGGTCTTCAACTGTTAGCTGATGTCTCTATCGTCGATTTAATTCCTCCCTCTAGCGGGATGAACCCTAATTATTTTATAAAGGAATGTTTACTTTTGCAGTTGGCAAAACTATCAGAACTTGTAAATATGTTGTCTAGCCAATTAAAATTGGGGGTGTGTACAGGAATCCAAACTGTCTGTAAAGACTTCTGGAAGCTTTCGCTTAAAAATAACTATAAATGCTGGGCGCTTTAGGGCCGTATTGTCTGAATCGCTCCAGTGTGCGGAAGGTGAATTGACGTGAACCAGGAGGCAGGGGCGCGGCTTGCGTGAGAAAGGCCCAGCGACTCAAGGTAATGGCAGAATTTTCATAAACATGTGATAGCTCCAGCGACAGATTGAGGGGAAGGAATCACCTTCTTTCATTTAATGTAAATTTCTAAAAGTGGTGGTTTGAATGTAGAATGTTCGGCAAGTCTGAGGACTCTGTTCTATTCCCTACTGTGAAATATAAAATGTAAGGGAACAAAGAGTGATTTCCGTTTGTTGGTTCCCACTCAACTTGGCATGCGGTGACTAAAGATGCTAAACCTCTCATTTGCTTTATATTTATTTGGCATTAACGTTTCTCATTTAGTCACGCCGGTGTAGTGTAGGACTTGCCTTCCTATCTTTGGGCCAGAAGCCCACCTAGGATTTTAACTGTTTTAGAAGGAGTGCAGGTGTTTTGCCTCTTGCATTTTGTTTATGGCCGGTTACAACCAACCTATTTCTTTTGTCATTAAGGCCATTTTGTATGGGCAACCATGCCTCTGTTTATTCAGTAAGCGTTTCTGGTGTTAGTTCCCTTTGGGAACTGAAAATTATTTAACTGTTGAGCAATAGATAAGCCCACATCGGGGCAAATGTATATAAATACTGCAATGGAGGACAACCGATAGGTTGTCAGGTGCAACTTACGTGCATCATATGAAATTGATGCCTCTGCGAATTTGGACTCTATTTGGAGCGCAGACACCCCTGTAGTGTAAATTATAGGAGCAAACCGTGCTCTTGAAAATTTTGTACCTGCCAAGAGCAATTCAGCTCTTTTCTGTGTAAATTGACGTTTGTAATTCTCTCAAGTTTTGTACCTGATATTCGGACTTCCAAGTCCACTATACTGTTGGAGCTGACGAGTTCGTTATATGATTGTTATTCATTCAGAATTTCTGTTTCTCCAATTTTAAACTCAGGGAAAAAAGGAAAGGAATAACATTTTAAAATTTGTTGAGTTAAGTTCTGCTCTAGTTAATTCCTTGTCCACCCATTCACACCAGGTGCTTCTTATCCGTCTGTGATCCACGGAAACCTGGAGTAATAATAATAATAATAATAATAATAATAATAATAATAATAATAATAATAATAATAATAACCTCATAACTGAGTGAGTTGGCTACGCTACGTGGGTCACGTGGCTGTGAGCTTGCATTCGGGTTCAAACCCACTTTCGGAAGCTCAGAAGATTGTTTTCAGTTGTTAACTATTTTCGTACTAGGTAAATGAGCTGTACATTGATCAAGGCCAGGGTCGATTCCTGACTAATTCTTGCCCTATCCTACCACATGATCGCAATAGTTGCGACGTAAAAGAAATAGATAAATCATATTACGGTAATTACGGGTTTAATACTCGATCGTCACACTGTGAAAGGAAACCAAAACTGTGGGTTTAACGTAATTGCCCTTACAGATGTTAGTAAATATACTTGTCTTAAGAGACATTATTCCAGAATGCTGTTGAACTACTCCAGCGAATGGTGCTTATTGTCAACATCTTCTCCCCCATTCAAGCGTAATGATACTTATTACACTCTTCAAACTCTGAAAAAAGCAAATAGATAATAGATAATCGAAGGGTTTAATCACTGAGCTAGTTCGAAGGTGGCCGCACTTTGGATACCTGTCAAAGTATACACAATTTTTGAAATAGAAAGTTACGTGGTTCAGATTCCAGGTAAAGCTGGATATCCCGCGCGTATGATCGCAGTATCAACAGTCACGTAAAACTACAAGTACACATATCAGTGAGAAAGACTGAAGTACGGTATCACGATAGCCGAGTGGCTATTTCATTCGCTTCACATCAAAGTGGCCGTGGTTCGAATAATGATCAATGTATGTGTGTTTTGAAACGAAATGTCCCATCCCTGTTGGTAAGAAACAGTAATAATATCACTAGTTACGTAAAACTAAACGCTTCTCCACTGTTCTCAGGATGATCCTTAATGGCCTTGTGCTTACTGTGGAGAAAAAGGCTTCCATTACCATCACCATGGCTACACATAAATTGAATTATTTCCGGCTATTGGGACTTGGCAGTGTACAGTATGAGGACATTAGCAAGCAGGGAGGTGTTACAGCACTCCTGGGGCAGGCATTAGCCAGCGGCCATTGAGCACACCCGCCGATAGCCAGACATTAGCACTCGTTCCGACCGGCTAGCTATTGCGCACTCCCATTATCTTGATGTGTTAGACGAATTTATCGGGAAGCAATTAGCTGCGCTCCAAGAGCCTTTACACGCCTGTTCACACCATGTTCCTGTTATTTTAGCACATTACTCAAAAGATTTGTACAACTGCCAGAAGGGTGAATGTAGAACAAATTCTGACCATCGATCACTCTTGTAGAGCAGCTCAAAAAAAAAAGGAGAATAAGCACATGGTATTGTATTTCCTCTCGCTAAATATTTTATGTTTTAATAAATTATTTTTTACTATTTGTTTTACGTCGCACCGACACAGATAGGTCTTATGGAGACAGTTTTAATTATTATCAATATAGCATTTACCTCTCATGCGTATATCTTCAACAAACATCATATCTATAGGTTCAACTGTTGCTGAAAAAAGTGTATCGGCGAGAAACGTACACAGTACCACGTGTTCATTCCTTTTATGATCGACTTCCTCATAACCAGTTCAAATTTGATGCAGTGATTAGAAAAGAGATCCGCCTCTGTGGTGTAGTGGTTAGTGTGATTAGCTGCCACCCCCGTAGGCCCAGTTTCGATTCCCGGCTCTGCCACGAAATTTGAAAAGTGGTACGAGGGCTGGAACGGGGTCCACTCAGGCTCGGGAGGTCAACTGAGTAGAGGTGGGTTCGATTCCTACCTCAGCCATCCTGGAAGTGGTTTTCCGTGGTTTCCCACTTCTCCTCCAGGCAAATGCCGGGATGGTACCTAACTTAAGGCCACGGCTGCTTCCTTCCCTCTTCTTTGACTATTCCTTCCAATCTTTCCATCCCCCCGCAAGGCCCCTGTTCAGCATAGCACGTGAGGCCGCTTGGGCGAGATACTGGTCATCCTCCCCAGTTGTAGCCCCGACCCAGAGTCTGAAGCTCCAGGACACTGTCCTTGAGGCGGTACAGGCTGATCCGAGGGAAAAACCAACCCTGGAGGGTAAATAGTTTAAGAAGTAGAAGAAGAAGATTAGAAAACAAAATGTCATTAAAAATGTGTGACTATATACAGAGTGGTCTGAAACAACACGAACCGAGTATATGAGCGTTAGAGGTTTGGTCATACTGATAAATAATTTGATATCTCATTCAGCTGGAGTTAGTCAATCAGATCGCTTTGCGGGTACATTCAAATGGGTTTTGCGAGGCGGTGTTGTTACATCTGCACGTGGCTCAATGTGAGTCCAAGTCCACTGTACACATCCCACAAAGCCGCTTAACGAACATTTCCGGAAATTACCGATCGCCTAGCAGCTACCGATGCCGAGCGATCACCATCAAACATAAGCACACCGTGGGTTTCAGCCGGTGTCGCCGTAGCGTACTTGCTATGGTGCTATCCTATCCACTCGGAGGTCCATCTTCAAATCCCTTTTCTGACTAAGCTTTTCCTTCGATTGGTGCCCTCAAGGCAGTCTTTAGTCATGTACAAATTTATCAATAACGCCTCGCAAAGCCCATTTGAATTCGCCTGAAAAGCGATCTCACTGGCCAACTTCGGAAGCTTATAAAATGACAATGACGCGAGATATCGAATTATTTTTAAATTATTTATCAGTATGACCAACATTAACATAACCGAGTTTACGTTGTTTCCGATCACCCTGTATAACTGCTCACTATAACTCCCTATATTTCCCATTTTCACTCTGATATCATATGGCATTATCGGTAACTAAATCCTTGCGAAGACTAAGCAAGTTGGCTGTGTGGTACGGTAGGAGTATCTGTGAACGTGAATTCGGGAGGTCATGGGTTCAACCTCCATAGTTAACAGCCTTGAGGATGGTATTCCATAGTTTCATATTTTCGTACCAGACAAATGTTGGGGCTGTACTTTCACTAAAGCCATGGCCATATTGAATTTAAAAACCGCTAGCAATAAACATTACTTCAAGCAAAAATCTTCAATTTGTTTATATACAGTGTTGATGTATTTCTGTTGTCACTTTGTACACACCGAATTATTTTAGTGCTTGGCTTGATGCTCTTTCTAACGACACCTGATTTTTCCGGTGAAAATTCCAACCTAGAATCGGCCGGAATCTGACTCTTGCACGTACGAATGGAACGTCAGGGATTTTAGATAAAATCTTACGGACAGTTCTCCGTGACTGTTGACATTGTAATCCTAGGTATAGGACCTCTAATTTTACATGGAATCAAAACCAGAGGGACGAGACGTTTCGTTTCAAAATTCTCACGAGAAATGCTTGAGGCTCGAACTGCAGCCACTTTACTGAGAAGCCAGTGATTGTATTATACTGCTGTTTCGTCCTGGAACGTTAATGCTTTTACGTCCCACCAACTACTTTCACGGTTTTCGGAGACGAAGATGAATTGCGGGAATTTTGACTCGTAGGCCTATGACTTACTTTACATACTGGAAAACTTGAAGATACCTGTTCTGTGACTCACGTGCCTAATACTATGATGTCGTAGAAATTATGTAAATCTTTCCTTTCACATTTCAAACATGAAACTAATTTATCGGACGAAAAATGTCAATCTCGTGTGTAGGAGGTTAAAACTTATATAAAGTGTTTAGGATATCATATTCGTCGACCCTATTTATCTAGCCGTTATGATAAAGTGTAAAATTATGATTTGAGGTTCAAATAAGAGTGTTAACATTCAGACGAAGTAGGAGTAATATTTGCAAGGTGATCAAGTGCGTAATTTTATTCATATTTGTTCTAATTTGTGTCTGTGTGCAACCCATTTCCAGATTATCATACAAGCGACAATTCATATCAATAATTGGAATAGAAACCGAATAATCCAAATGAGGTGCAAATGTATCTACAGTAATGAAAAGTGTATATTATAATGACTACTTCTTAGGCTTTCGATGCGAGCACTCATCGTGACCGATGACGGCACCTGTTTCTCTCTTCTTCATATCAACACACGCTTAGTAACTTATCAACGGGAGAGTGTTACAATATACGTACAGTAGTTTGACGTACAAGAAATTTAATAAGAAACGGGAATAATGTACAATGTTGTGTATCGTATATTGCAAAGCAAAGCCATCTCAATCGAGGCGATGAAGACATTTGGAGGAGTGGAAGGTCAAGACTTCCACTATCCGTAACCTCAGCACTAAATGCGATAGAATGACTAGCTGAGTGCCAAGTCGCCTTTGCACCCAGGAGTTAACCGGTACCAGTTTGGATGTACGCTAAGTGAATCCCTGGAGCATGTTCCTCTGCAAATATGGGAAAATTCGTTTTCTAAACATTTCGGCCTCCCCTTGGGGAAATTGAACTCAAGTTCTTCCAGGTGAACCAAGCACGCATTTGTCACATCGACTAGGCATCCCTTTATTAAATATTGGGAGTATTTAATGTGGGGAAAGCTAGCTCGTGTCTTTAGGCACTATTCAAATATAAAGTAGGAAACCTTTCTTGTCACATATTTACAGAAATGTGTTGCTGTAAAATTAAAGAAATCTGAATTTTTATCGCTGTACGTGAAGTATGTAACCCCACATCAGAGCTACCTAAATAATAGGTCCAATAAAATTAAATATTGATGCCGCTATGTCTTACTCAGTACTTCACACAGTTCAGTGCTATAACAAAAATTAAGCACAATTGTTTTATCGCCTGGTAAGGTGGCAACGAACCATACCTGTGGTTGCAGACTCCCTGTGTAGAACATATCGTCGTTGTGCCTCGAATTTCCGGTATGCTGAGGGGAGAAAACACTGACCCGCAGTACATGTATGTCTAGAACGATAATTCATTGATACAATTCTTGCAATACTGAACTTCAGATGACAAAACCTTTCTGGTCAGAGTTCTAAACTGAAATATTATCACATAGCGGTTTTTCTAGGCGCAACCACGATCTATTGATCTCAGTGATGTGCTTATTTCACACGGCGTTATCCTTCTGCCTCAGAAATTCGTGTATCCGCATGACAGATGAAAACTAAAATTAATTTCATTTGCATGGTTACAGATGACATCGTATTCATGAAATATTCAGAATGTATCTCATTAAAGTACTTCTAGAAAAAGCTTATATCTTAAAAGCCAATATAAACACAAATATTTCTAATATGAACGGAAAAATACTGATTAATTTGTACTGAATATATACCGTACAATTTTACGGTGATAGCTATTATGGTAAACTAGACATATTTTTAATTTTTGTTATGACAGGAAGACTCTCTATAAATTTGAGTGCAGAGTATTTGGCTGAATAGGGAATACAAAATATTTCTGACAGTAGAAACATAACTCTCGGAGAAATAACAATACAGATAAATATTTTTATTTTGCGAACGGCTCAACAGGCAGATATAATTATCCTTACCGTACCATTATTTGTCAGCAGTAATCTAGGTCGCACGTTCATTCTTTTCAGACGTTATGAACCGTACACGTTACAACTCTATATCTCGCAACTCTTTGAATATAATGCACTGTGTGGATATATATTATATTGACTTCCTGCAATGCAATAAAATTGTCGGGTAAAGAATACTATATACAGGAGGTGGGATCGAATGGAACCCAACCGAGCCCTAATGCTCACTGGACTGCGCGAGCATCGATATCTCGAAGGGGTGGTCGGGGGAAGTGGCAAATTTATACTGCCATTCTCGAGCACAAATGGCAGTTGACGTACGTTATTTGTTTGTGCGGGTGGTGGACAAATGTGATGGTTATCTGAACTCGTCAGCAGGATCAACGAAATTAATTCAATTTCTGACTTCGGAAGGCTGTGAAATTCATCATCAAATAAATACCGTATATGGTGTACACATTGCGAGGATTATACAAGAGATGTTAGTGGAGAAACTATGGGAGGTTCTTGATTACCTACTACAAAGCTCTGGCATATATCTACTGACTTCCATATGTTTGGGCCTTCTAAGGAATTTCTAAACTTCCAGAACGATGATGACGAACACAAGAGTACGGTGCTGGAATAACTCAAGCAACAACCACGATCCTACCTCTCCGACGGTATCTGACGCTTCGTGAAGCAGAAGAATGCGTGTCTGAATGTAGGAGGTGAATTTTGTCTTAAGAGCGTACTGCTTTTGTTATTCCTCGAATATTTGTTTCTGTTTGCTTTCACTGTTCACTTTCATTGTATTCATATGTAACAACAAATGTGCCGAGGTTTAGGTTAATCATGTCTCATAGTTGAGTAAAAATACTTTTATAATACGAACGAGTATTGCTCAGAGAATTCTTTACAATTATAATTAAGTTTTTAATGCCGATAAAATGTAGATGTAGATACAAAAATTACAGAAGTGATGTGTTCTTCTTTGACATAATCCACAGGGCGTTTCCAAGTGGGAAGACTGAGGTCGGATCTCGGATAGTAATTCAATTCTCACGGCATAATCGCCCCGAAAGGCCATGGCCTACCAACCAATCGCTCCTCGTCCCGAAGGCCTGAAGATAAAAAGTTGTATGGTCGGCACGAAGAATCTCATCGGCCATTATCTTTGGTTTTCTAGACCGGGCCCTCTAGCCCACAGTCAGATAGCTCCCCTATTGTAATCGCGTCGGCTGTGTGAACTTCGGACCAGTCCCATATTCAGGTAAAAATCCTCTGACCTGGCCGAGAATTGAGCCGGGGCTTCCGAGTCAGGTGCAGGCACGCTACTCCAACAACGCGGGGCAGGACAGATATTAATAATGAATTCACGTAGGGTGAGTG